>NW_024871249.1:602500-905487 GCF_019054845.1 Dipodomys spectabilis | reverse complement strand
AAATTCCTTTAGAAAGAAGAGTATTGATTCATCCACTCTTCTCAATTCTCATAATTTTACCTGTAGATAATTAAGTCAATAGTACACACACGTCTGATTTCTTGACGTTCCTAAAAGCAGACAGGTTTCCCTAGGTCACCAGGTTTCAAGTCCACATTGACATATTAATGTTGTAATCATTTTTTTTCAAATATTTTGTTAGGAATCAAAATAGTCATTTGAAATTGCTAACCAAGAGATACTGATGCTCAAATGTGCTCCAAAACAGAAACCTTCACATTTTCACAACTATCATAAATGTAAGCAAGACTCTCCTATGTGAACCTTCCTTATCTGTAGTCAAATACTTCATCTCTTTTGATTACATAGGAATCTAACCAGTAATAAATATTTTTGGCAAGGGAGATCTTCCTAAAATATACTTGAAAGATTATTCCATTTAGCAATAGGAATGTTGTGGGCCAATAATTACTAATGAACTAAAAATGGTGGGGGACATAAATATGAGGGGCAATTTATACAGAAGTCGAAAGCAAATATTCATGATATATGGTTTCATGAACTGATCTTGAAATAAAATCATAACTTACAGATTCATCTTCTAAGAACAAATTCTTGTCTAATAAATCACAGGTTCTCTGTACAAAATATGGTATCTTCAAAGAGTGCACATTGTCCCCCAAAACTAATAAATGTCAGCTGTTTTTACTCCTGCAAGAATCTATTTTTCCCTGCCACAGAAAATCGGAAGAACTCACAGATTTCTTCTGCAGATTAGATTACACATGAAAAATATTGAGATGATTTAGAATCTTGTGTCTTGGCAAATAAGTTGCAAAATTAGGTGGTTTAAAAAATCGGTAAAATTTTCCTACCCATTCTTCTTTTTGGAACACAGAAATTATTGGGAAATTTGTATTAGGAACCTCATATTATTTTAGTTTTTTTATATTCTACATGATTAATAAGTGAAATGGAACATATTATTCCCAAACAAAAGTAACTATTGTGAGGGGTCAACTTACATTTAGAAGTTAGGAAACAGTCCTTACCTCAGGTTTCTTTCTTCACCCAACAACCTAGGCATGCTAATGAGCACTAGGCTAAATCCAAGGTGTCCCTGATAGACTCGCTTATGGCTTGTATGCCCTTCATTCCCATATTTTGTTTGATTGAATGTTAATTCCAGATTCAGTGATGGCATGTCAATATTCCCAAAGATTCCTTTGTACATTGGTAAATATCTACATTCAGTAAGACATTTCATGGAAGAGTCTTGATAGTACATAACACATTGTTAAGAATGAAGGTATATGTAGGAAACGGCCATTAATGTCAATATCACACATTCTCCCTTACATGGAAACCCCTTTGTAATGAGATTGAGATGTTTTTGAAGGAAATATTGAATTAATAGATTCGGAACTTTGGCAAAGCTCTCTATAGAATTCCTGCAAAAATGTCATGTCATCATAAGGCAGTGAATAATTTGAAACACTTCTGCCAAATATATTATACAATTCCTGCAAAAATGTCATCTCATAATAAGACAGTGAGTAATTTAAAACACTTCTGTCAAATACTATGCTTCCTAGACCTTCAAAATTGCACAAAAGTATTGCAAATGCTTCTCTTCTGGCTTTTTTTGTCTGTCTTGGAGTTTGCACTGTGAGGTTGGGCGTTGTCTCTGCACACCTTAGCTTCAGGCTTGCGCTCTGCCCCTTGAGAGAGACTGCCATTTTCACTTTTCTGGTGGTCATTTGGAGAAAAAAATCTCACAGACTTTCCTCCCAATGTTGACTTTGAACGTTATCATCAGATCGCACCTTCCTGAGTACTTAGAATTACAAACCTGAGCCACTTGTGCTCATCTTTTCTTAATCTTCTCTAATAAAATACCATAATATTAGTAACTTAAAAATTATCCACCGGTATTTAACCAACATCGAAGAAATTTGACAGCATCTCTGTAAAGAAAATGTGCATTGAAATGTTCCACTTCATTTTTATGTTGCTTCCTCCTGTAGAGGAAACACAGACATAAAGAAGGAAGGAAGAGGAAAATTATCAGACATGTAGATCTAAAATTAATCACTACACTCACAAATTATTGAAAATGTTGTAGGAAAATCGTCTTTCATTTCACAGAATTCATTTAAGTGAGATTACATTAAAACCCAGTTTTTTTTTCATTTTTAACCGTTGTTTATAAGATTAGACACAGTTTCTACACTCTATTTATTATCTACACAGTGAAATAACTTTCTCATCTAATATTCTCTTTCTGAAGAAAATTATTTTGTAAACAATTACTTTTATTCAAGACGACAAAACTTGCTAATTCACAACATTCACTATTCCTCACTATCCCCATATTTATCTTTCAAACTGTCATTTAGAAATGAATTAAATGCCTCCATCAGAAAGAATGACATCACCCCATTTTTTAGGAAATGGTAAGACTTGGAAACAATTATTTTTTTTTTCCTTTTTTTTCTTTTTTTCTTTATTTATTGTGAAAATACTGTACAGAGGGGTTACAATTATATGGGCAAGATAAGGAGTACATATCTTATTAAGCATTGTAGCCTCCTCATTTGTTTCCCCTTCCCATCCCTTCCCAGCCTACCCCTATTTCCCCACCCAATCCGCCCAGCCCCCCCTCCAAAGTTTTAAAATTCATTTTCGACATAACGACTTGTACATCTCATTGTTGCAATGGGTCCACCTGTATCCCTAAACGAATTATTTTTCTAGAAAATACTATATTAAGTGAAGTAAACCAGACCCTAAGAAACATAGGTCCCATGGTTTCCCCTATTTACAATAAATAGTATAAATCCAGTAGGAGCAGAAATGTCCAAAAGCTATATACATATGACCATACAAGAAGATGATAAATGAAATGAATCCCTAGATAGAGACATAAGTTGTTTCTAGTTTCTTGAATTGCTTTTATGATTCTAAACTGTCTTATATGATTTGTTTCCCTTGTACGTTCTTCTCCCAAGTTATAACCCCTGATGACAGTGCCCTGCGTCTTTTATATACATTTTTCTAATTTGTGGAGTTAAGGGAAATAACAAATGCTGAAACAGGATACTGGTTGACGTGTTGTAGCAATGAGATGTATAAGATATTATAATGAAAAACACCTTTACAATTTCGGGGTGTGAGAGGGTTAAGGAGGTAGGGTGGGAAGGGATTGTAGGGAAAAACAAAGGAGGAGGTGATAATGCTTAATTGGAAATATACTCATTACCTTACTCATGTTATTGTAACCCCTCTGTACATTATTTTTACAATATTTTTTTAAAAAGAAACTGAAGTTGTTCCTGCTGCCTCATAGTCCAGGCTGACGAGCATGATAAGTATTGGATAAATGGCATGATAGTGATAAAACCTTCTTCATATGAGTACATGACTTGAATATGTGATCAAGCAATTTCAAGGGTCATTATGAAGAAAAGTCTTCTATTACGCTATATGCACACAATTTTAGGTCTAATTTATAATATATGAATTTCTGATTTCCTGTTCTCATGAAAACTACCATAAAAAAGTATAAAAGCTGCACTGGCAATTAGTGCACCACTCAAACCAGACAGAGAGTAGACAAATCAAATAGATATAAGCAGAACTATCTTTTTATATGTGAATTACAGACGGTAGGAAAGCAACCAAGAGTTCAATTCTACTGAGCAATAACAGAGTTCTCAGAAAATCTAAAGGAGAAAAAAAATAGAGCATGCTGTGTGAACTTCGCTTTTAGCATTTGTGCCTGCAGGGAAGCATTGACTTGCCATAAGGTGGGATGATGTTCAATAAAGTGAGTAATCTTGACAAAGAGATTATGGTTCTATCAATAATAGAATAACTATAGCCCCATCCT
Organism: Dipodomys spectabilis; assembly: GCF_019054845.1. NCBI lineage: Eukaryota > Metazoa > Chordata > Mammalia > Rodentia > Heteromyidae > Dipodomys > Dipodomys spectabilis. Next base: position 901,595 of record NW_024871249.1, on the reverse strand, counting down.
GAAGGCACATTGCAAGCAAGTGACCACTGCTCTTGAGACCCCTACTTGATGTTAGGCCTTATCTATTGAGAGGGTAACGTTTCCTCCTCTGTTGGCTGTATACTTTGACACACATCAGAAAGGCTCGATTTATTTTCATTCTCCTAGCTTGTACTAGCTTATATTTTTCACTAACCACTCATACATAAATAACATATTTCATCCTCAGTGTCTCTAAAGTAACTGGTTTAGCTTCTCACAGGTTCAGTGTCCTATTCTATTTCCTAGATATTACTGTATGTCCAAGCAACTAACTACACAAGTAAAATGTTTTCTCCCTGTGGAAGTACATTTCAAATCTCTGAAAGTGAATCTAAATATTCATTCACTTTCCCCATATTTATACATTAAATCTATCAAAAGAATTTGGTAAGTTGGACTTGTTGTTGTTAATCAAGTTACAACACTGTGCTATAGTTTGGGTACCTGACATCATACTGGTAAAAGGGCCTTTATAGGTCTACAGTGTGTGATTCAGAATTTTGTGGAGTAATTTTCAATTATTTTATGTGTAATCCATAATCTAGAAACAAACTTCAGTCATCAAAATATAAAATGTTCAATTTCTCTATATGAGAAAATTGCTTGCATAGAATCATGTTGACATTTCTGCAAATTTAGCTGTTTCCTCTCAATGCTCACCATTGAGTTCCATGGAATCAAACCAATAAGCATATACTATGTTCAATGGAACAAAAGTTTAATAAGGAAAGTATATTTAAGCTTCATTTCTAGCACAAGGCCTACAATTAGTAGCCCCTACAGACCTTTGCAATGCTTGATGATTATTTCCCTGATTATGTAGTCAACACTTGGTAACATTGCGTGTCCTTTCTCTTAAGATGACTGAGTTTAGCATAAAGAGCTCCTTTAGTTTTCCATTCTTTTTTATTGCGAAGATACTGTACAGAAGGGTTATTATTACATGAGCAAGGAAATGAGTACATTTCTTATCAAACATTGTTGCGTCCTCCATTGTTTCCCACTGCCGTCCCTTCCCATCTCTCTTCCTTCTTCCCCCTTACCCCCAAACACCGTCCCCCACTGCGGGGCCCAACGTTATAAAAGTCGTTTTTCGACATAACATCTTGTACAACAATCTCATTTTTGCAATGGGTCCACCTGTATCTCTATTTTAACAATCTGTTTCATGCATAAATCTCACTTTAAATAATGATGACACCTTTATTTGTCATGTACACTTATTGAATATTTTATTCAATAATTTTATTCTTACAAGTGAAAATCTTTAAATCCTATCACCATATTACTTGAAGCCTGGCAATTCTAACCAAATGAACAAAGCATGTCTAAAAGAGGCATTTATAAATTTTCATCTTGAAGCTTTACAACTATTTGTAATTACTGAATCGCTGTTTCATGATAATAGTTTAGTTTCTTCAATAAACCTGTTACTATCTTGTGGAAAGTAAATTAAGACTGCAAAGTGCCTGAAATCAGACCTCATCTAGGACCTAAAATCAGTATCTATATCTTAAATAGCAATTATGTTTGGGTATACCTTAGCCCCAAAATTTGGGAACACAATGAAATACTGTCACAACAGGCAACGGAAATGCATTTTTCATCTGGATCTCATGTACCTGTGTGAGAAGAAAATAAACAAACTATATAAAATGACTAACAAGTGTAATATTCTCAATAAACTTCTTCCTTCCTAACAATCAGCACCTTTTTGGAATGAATGCTGATTCTCTAATTAAAGAAAAATAATCTATGTGGGATGATGATCACTATAACCAGAAGATTTTAAAGGCAATGATTATACCGATAATGCTTCTCATTCTTGGTTGAACAATTTCTGATTTCAAGAGGGAATATCTACATATTCCTACATTTTAAACTCTTTACAGATTTACCCATCAACTCAATGATAATATCCAAGTAAACATGGAAATATTTTTCTGGATTTCTCTGATCAATTCTTTTATCCAATTAGAATCAATGAAGTACTGTTCATATATTTTTGAAAAAAATTACTGTGTATTTATAATAAATGTATATGCTTTACTATATAAAAGATAAAAGAATTGTATTGAATGAAAACTATTCACATGAACATGAGCACCTTACAGGAGTACACTATTTTCAATTTTGAAATATGATCAAAAAATGTCAAAGGGGAACTATATCATAGAAACCTTGGGGACTTGTTTAGGAACACAATGAAAATTACTCTTCATTTTCTCATTGGCAATTATCAACTTTTCACGGATTAATAATTTGAATAGAACACATAATTTTTTGATTAAATTTGCCAGTGTCATTTTCTTATTTCATGTAGGTTTAGATCAATCCATGAATATTCAGGTTATTTATTTCCAAACTAGAGAAATACATTTGACCTTATTTTATTTAAAAAAATGTAACTAGGCCTTAATTGAATTCCTTTGTCAAAATGCCTCCATTTGCAAACTTTACCCATAATTTTAACCTGATTTTTATTAACTCAAATGTAATTTAATTAACTGTATGCTGAATGGAATCAGCAGAATCATTATTTATTTTCTATTTGCTATGAATATATATGATTTTATAGGTAAGTATGTACATAATTATTCTTTAATAGTTGTTGATGACACAAACACCTGCAGTATTTCTGACTTGGTTAAATTCATAAATGAACTTTGCAAGAATATTTACTATGTTAGGAATTGTTAAGAAAATCATCAAAGTGCATTCATGATTGCTTTTTGGTGAACAATATTCCATTCATTTTATTGTTTTGCCTGTAAAGAGGATGATTCATTTTCTGTAATACATGTTACATTATAAAATACCGAATTAGGATATGTGATAAAAACGGAATTTCACCTATTCCATACAGACAGATGCTCAGTGGCTATAGAATGATCATTTTATTTTTTTTAATTTTTATTTTTTATTGTGAAAATACTGTACATAGGGGTTACAATTACATGGGCAAGATAATGAGTATATTTCTTATCAAGCATTGTAGTCTTCTCCTTTGTTTTCCCTTCCCATCCCTTCCCATGCTGCGCCCGCCCCCAACACAATTCTCCTTGTTACACGCCCTCCCCCTGCACAAAAGTTGTAAAGTTCATTTTTCGACGTAACGACTTGTATATCTCATTGTTGCAATGGATCCTACTGTATCCCTATTTAAACGATTTGTTTTTTCCCTTCCACTCCACAAATTATACCAACATCCAATACAGTGAAAGCAGGGGTTATATTGTGGGAGAGGAACTTACAAAGCAACAATGAAATAATCTTATAAATGTGCTAGAAAGAATCACATGAAAGAAAAAAAATTGGAATACATATTTTAGGGTTCATTTCCCTAACATCACCTTATCTGACCTTTTCTGCTTGACTCAAACATATACTGGATATTGCAAATAAGGGAAACCATGGAATCTATGTTTCTTTGGGCCTGGCTTACTTCACTTAATATAATATTTTTCAAGTCTTTACTTTTCATAACAACTGTGGCAATGCCATTCTCTCTGATGTAGGCATAGAATTCCATTGTGTATATATACCACATTTTCTTGTTCCAATCATCTATTGAGGGGTATTTGGGTTGGCTCCATATCTTAGCTATCGTAAATAGTGCTGCAATAAACATAGTCGTGCTGGTAGATTAGTGTGGTCTTGTTTGTAATTATTTGGGTAAATGTCCAAAAGTGGGATTGCTGGGTCATAGGGAAGTGCTATATGGAGTCTTTTTTTAATTTAATTTTAATTTTAATTTTTTGTGAACATACTGTACAGAAGGGTTACAATTACATGGGCAAGAAAATGAGTACATTTCTTATCATGCATTGAATCCTCCTCCTTTGTTTACACTTCACATCCCTTCCCAACCTCTCCTTGCCCCTCCACCCAATGCCCCCCCAGACCAAATTTGTAAAGTTCATTTTTGACATGACAACTTGTACTTCTCCTAGTTGCATCGGGTCCACCTGTATCCTTAAACGACTTGTTTTTCCACATCTCCTTCACAATTTATACCGACATCAAATATAGTGAAAGCAGGGGTTATACTGTGGGGGAGGGACATACAAAGCAACAAAGAGATAATCTTATAAATGAGTTAGAAACAAATGCATGAAAGAAAAAAAAAACATTTAAATACTTATCTAAGGGTTCATTTTCCTAACATCACATTATCTAACCTTTCCTGCTTGACTCATACATATACTAGATATTGCAAATCAGGGAAACCATGGGACCTTTGTTTCTTTGGGCTTGGCTTACTTCACTTAATATAATTTTTTCCAAGCCTTTCCATTTCCTAACAAATGGGGGAATGTCATTCTTTCTGATGGAGGCATAGAATTCCATTGTGTATATATACCACATTTTCTTGATCCATTCATCTACTGAGGGGCATCTGGGTTGGTTGCATATTTTAGCTATGGTAAATAATGCTGCAATAAACATAGTTGTGCTGATAGCTTTAGTGTGGTCTTGTTTGTAAACTTTTAGGTAAATATCCAAAAATGGGATTGCACGTTCATAGGGGAGCTCTATGTGAAGTCTTTTCAGGAACCTCCATATTGCTTTCCATAGCATTTGAACAAGTTTACACTCCCACCAACAATGCAGTAAGGTTCCCTTCTGTCCACATCCCCTCCAGCATCTGTTGTTGTGAGAGTTCTTGATTATAACCATTCTAACTGGGGTGAGGTGGTATCTCAATGTTGTTTTGATTTGCATTTCTTCTATGGCTAGGGAGGTTGAGCATTTCTTCATGTGTCTATTGGCCATCCTTTTTTCTTCAGAGAAGTTTCTCTTTAAGTCATTAGCGCACTTATTTATTGGGTAGTTGTTTCTTTGAGAATTTGTTATTGGGGGATTTAATTTTTTGATTCCAAGTATATTTTAGATATGAGACCCTTGTCCGTTGTACGGCTAGTGAAGATCTTCTTCCAATATGTGGGCTTTCTATTGAAATTGCTCGCTATGTTCTCTGCCATGCAGAAGCTCTGCAACTTCATGTAATCCCATTTGTCCAACCTTTCTTTGATTTGTTGTATTTCTGTGTCTCCATTAAGAAAATTTCGGCCTGTGCCAAGGAGACCTAGGGTTTCTCTTATTCCATCCTGTAATGTTTTCAGAGTGTCTGCTTTGACTCCGAGTTCTTTGATCCATTTGGAGTTGATTCTGTTGCAGGGTGACATATAAGAATCTAGCTTTAATGTTCTACAAGTAGTTAACCAATTTTGCCAACACCATTTACTGAAGAGGCTGTCTTCCTTCCATTCTATTTTTTTTAGCTCCCTTATCAAAGATTAGATGACGATAGGTCTGTAGGTTTATTCCTGGGTTTTCAATTCTATTCCATTGGTCCTGAGATCTGTGCTTCTGCCAGTACCAAGCTCTTTTGATTACTATGGCTTTATACTAGAGTTTGTAATTTGGTATTGATATTCCTCCAGCAGAGTTCTTTCCATTGAGGAGCATTTTTGCTCTTCGGGGTCTTTTATTATTCCATATGAATTTTTGGATTGCATCTTCTATTTCCTTGCAGATTGAGGTTAGAATTTTGATACATATCGCATTGAATTTGTAGATAGCCTTGGGAAGTATTGCCATTTTCACGATGTTAATTTTCCAATCCAGGAGCATGGGCGTTTTTCCTGTTTCCTAAGTTCTGTTTCGATTTCCTTTTTCAAGATTTTAAAATTTTCATCATAGATGTCCTTCACTTCTTTAGTTAAGTTAATTCCTGGGTATTTTCTTTTCTGTGGGGCTATTACAAATGGAGTTGCTTTCCTAATTTCAGCCCCTCTTTTCTCATTGTTGGCATACAGAAAAGCCCTTGTTTTTTGATGGTTAATTTTATACCCTGCTACTTTGCCAAAGTTTTGAATCAGTTTGAGTAATTTGGGAGTGGAGTCTATGGGATTCTTTAAATACAAGATCATATCATCTGCAAAGAGGGAGAGTTTTATTTCTTCTTTCCCTTTTTGGATCCCCTTTATGTCTGCATCTTGTCTTATTGCTGTAGCTAGGCATTCAAAGACTAGGTTGAAGAGAAGTGGAGAGAGTTGACATCCTTGTCTTGTTCCTGAGTTAGGAGGAAATGTCTTTACTTGTTCAACATTAAGTAGAATGCTGGCTGTAGGTTTGCCATATACAGCCTTTATTGTATAGAGGAATGTTCCATGGATTCCTAATTTTTCCAAAACCTTCAACATAAAGGGGTGTTGTATCTTGTTGAATGCTTTTTCTGCATCTAATGACATAACCATGTGGTTCTTATCCTTGCTCCTGTTTTTGTGGTGAATAAAATTAATTTATTTGCGTATATTGACCCAGATTTGCATCCCTGAAATGAATCCTGTTTGATTATGGTGGATGATTTTTTGGATGAATTTGTTGAAGTCGATTGGCCAAAATTTTGTTGAGAAGTTTTGCATCAATATTCATAAAAGAAATGGGTCTATAGATCTCTGTCTTTGATGAGACCCTGCCTGGTTTTGGGATGAGGGTTATGATGGCTTCTTAGAGTGTATCCGATAGTGAAATTTCTCTATCAATTTCATTGAAGTTTTCGTTGAGTATTGGTGTGAGCTCTGCTTCGAAGGCCTTGTAGAATTCTGCTGTACAACCATATTGTCCTGGACTTTTCTTAGCTGGGAGTTCTCTTATTGCTGTTTCTATTTCAATGCTTGATATGGGCCTGAGATGGTTTAACTTATCTTGGTTTAATTTTGGCATGTCAATATATGCTAGTAAAAGGTCCATTTCTGCCATGTTCTCAATCTTATTAGCATAAAGTTTTTAGAGCAATTCCCTTAAAATGTTCTGAATCTTGGTTGTTTCCATGGTTATGTTTCCATTCTCGTCTTTAAGTTTATTTATTTCGGTGAGTTCTCTTCTTTTTCTGATAAGATTTGCTAAGGGTCTGTCAATTTTGTTAATTTTTTCGAAGAACCAACTCTTTGTTTTGTTGATTCTTTCTATAGTTTTTTTTGGATTCTAATTCATTTAATTCTGATTTAATTTTAATTATTTCTTTCTGTTTACTGTATGGGGGATTATCTTGCTGCTCTTTTTCAAGGAGTTTCAGGTGTCTCATTAAATTGTTGGTCTCAGATCTCTCCAATATGTTGATCTAGGAACTCTGAGCTCTAAAATTGCCACTGAGTACTGCCTTTGTTGTGTCCCAGAGGAGCTGGTAATTTGTGTGCTCATTTTTGTTGAATAGCATGAACATTTCAATTTCCATTCTAGTCTCTTCCTTGACCCACTCGTGATTCAGCAGTGTGTTGTTCAGCGTCCATGTGTTACTGGACTTTCTTTGGTGGCTTTTGGTGTTGAGTTATAAATTTATTCCCTTGTGACCTGAGAGAATGCAAGGTAAACTTTAATGTTTCTGAATTTGGAAAAGTTTGCTTTGTGGCCTAAAATGTGGTCTATTTTAGAAAATGTTCCATGTGCAGCTGAGAAAAACGTGTATTCTGATGCTTTTGGGAGAAATATTCTGTAGATATCTGTTAAATCTAATTGATCTATGCCTTTGTTTAGATCTGAGGTTTCTCTGGAGTTTTTGCTGAGTTGATCTATCTAGTGCAGAGAGTGGTGTGTAAAAATCCCCATCAATTAATGTCTTTGGATCTATGTGGGATTTGTGGGAAAGTAGTGTTTCTTGGATAAATTTGGGGGGCTCCATTGTTTGGCAAGTAGATATTTAGAATTGTAATATCCTCCTGAAGGAGAGATTGCTTAATTAGTATGTAGCGACCTTCTGTATCTCTTCTCACAAATTTTAATTTGAAGTCTATTTTATCTGATATTAGTATTGCAACTCTCGCCTGTTTATGGGGGACGTTTGTTTGGTAGATTTTGTTCCAGCCTTTAATATTGAAAATGTGTTTGCTTTTACAGGCAAAATGTGACTCCTGGTGGCAGCAGATAGAAGGATCTTGTTTTTAATCCAACTAGGCAGTCTATGTTGCTTAATTGGAGAGTTAAGTCCGTTAATGTTAAGAGATAAGACTGTGAGGTATTTGGGAGTTCGTGCCATGTTATCCACCTTCTTGGGGGCTATGAAAACAGGGTTTTGTCTATGGTTCTTGGATTCTCAGTTTGGGTGCAGTCTCTTGACCTTTATTGTGGTCTTTTTGGTTTTCTATTTTAGAAAAAATTGTGGAAAAAATTATATTAAGTGAAGTAAGTCAGGCCCAAAGAAACATTGGTCATATGGTTTCCTTTATTTGGAATAACTAGTGTAAATTTAGGACAAGCAGAAAGGTCAGAAGCTAAATAAATATGTATAGACATAGAGAGAGACACACACACACAAACACACATATATAAACATATATATACGTATATTCATTATATATACATATATATAGATATATAAATAGATAAAGATATATGATGGTGTTAAGAGAAATGAACTTGAAGATAGGAACAATGCTATTGTTTTTAATGTATTTAAAATATACTATGCGCTTTTTTGTTTCTTTGGTATGTCCCCCCCCACACACACAATATAACCCTTGTTTTCACTGTATTTGATTCCAGTGTCCTGCCTGTTGTAGATATAGTTTTCTAATTTGAGGAGGGGAAGGGGAAAAAAAAGAATGCTTAAATGTAACAAGGAGATGTTGAAGGCCCTATTTTGAAAAGGAACTTTACAACTTCAGTGTGGGGAATAGTTGGGGAGGTCGGGAAGGAAGCAATGGTAGGAGAAAAACAAAGGAGGAGGCAATAATGCTCGATAAAAAGGTACTAATTGCATTACTCTTGTAACTATCACTCCTTCGTACAGTATTTTTACACTATTCATGCTAATGATAAGCACAGTACACTGTAGTTATTGGCATTTTGATTTTGGCCAGAGATATTAAATATTTCCGCATTCATCTATTGGTCATTTTTATTTCATACCCATAAGAATCTCTTGGATAATTTAGACAATTTATAAATGTGGTGGTTGTTTCTTAATGAATTTTTTAAAGATTTTTTTTTAAATACTATACAGAGGGGTTTCAGTTACATGAGCAAGGTAATGAATACATTTCCTATCAAGCATTGTTCCCTTCTCCTTTGCTTTTCCCCTACCATTCCTTCCTCTCACATCCACAAGTAAATCCCTCCCCTCCAGCCTAAATTGTAAAATTTTTTTTCAACAGTCTTGTACATCTCATTCATACAATGGGCCAACTTGTATCCCTCTTTAATCATTCTCTATTTTTTTCCTTTCCCTTCCCAAATTAGAGAAGGTGCAGGGAACCGACATCAAGTACAGTGAAAACATGGATAATAATGTGGGCAGGAACATAAGAAGCAACAAAAAAATCACATTGTACCTTTTAAATGTATTAGAAACACTAGTAAGTAAGAAAAACCCACTATGTCCCTATCTTGGAGTTCATTTCACTTAACATCATCTTATCTTGTCAAATGTACATAGCTTTTGGATGATTTTGCTTGTCCCAGACATGTACTATTCATAGCAAATAAAGGAAATCATGGGACCTATCTTTCTTTGGGCCTGGTTTACTTCACTTAATATAATTTTTCCCTTTCCTTTCCATTTCCTAACAAATGTTTTCTGATGGAGGCAGCATAGAATTCTATTGTGTGTGTGTGTGTGTGTGTGTGTGTGTGTGTTCCACATTTTCCTGATCCATTCATCTATTGAGGGGGATCTGTGTTGATTTCATTTCTTATCTATGGTGAATAATGCTGCTTTAAACAAAGTTGTTCTGGTAGGATTAGTATGGTCTTGTTTGTGATCATGTGCTGGGTCATAGGGCAACTCTATTCGGAGATTTAGAATACTCCATACTGCTTTCAAAAGTGGTTAGGCAAGTTCATACTCCCACCTACAATATAGGAGAATATCCTTTTGCCACAAGCCTTCCAGCATTTGTTATTATTAAAGTACTTGATCATAGTCATTCCAATTGGGATTAAGTGGAATCCCAATCTTGTTTGAAATTCTTTTATGGATATAGAGGTTGAACATTTCTTCATGTGTGTACTGATTATTGTTATTTCCTATTCAGAGAAGTGTCTCTTGTGTCTTTAGCCCACTTATTTATCAGGCAATTTTCTCTCTGAGGATTTGTGAATTTGTTATTGAGGAAAATTAATTTTGTGAGCTCTGTCACCCTTGCATGTTGTATAGTTAGAGTTCAATAGATTGTCCCCCAAATGGGCTTATTACACATATTTCTCTTGCTACCTCTGAATATTGCCATGCAAAATTCTCCAGTTGAATACAATCTTTTATATTGAGCCCTCCTTTGATTTGTTGTGACTGGATTGTTATGTAGTAAATTTTGACCGGATTACGCAGTTCAATACGTCACCCCTAATCCATACTATCATATTTCATGACACATAAACCTACTTTGAGGCCTATGTTTCATTTAGACTTGGCTCCAACTTAAGTTGAAATATAAAGTTCTAATTTAAATTATTCATACATGTATAGCTATTTTTATCTTCACCATACTGAGAAGAGTTTCCCTTCCCTCTATCTGATGCTTTTGGCACCTTTACCAAAGTTTAGGTGGCCATAAACTCTGGGATGATTTCTGTGTCTTTAATGCTATTCCATTGGTCTTTAGGCCTGTTTATGTGCCAATTCTCATTTTATATGTGTATGTATGTATATGTTTGTATACGCACATCTGTGTATATATGTGCATATGTTTCCATATATCTGTATTGTATGTGTGTGAGTGAGTTTGTGTGTATTTTGAGGTTTTCTGTGTGTTTCATGATAGAGGTTGCAGTGGAGTATTGATATTCTTGCTATGAATTTCCTGCTAAGGGTTGCTTGCTGGTTCGTCTACATTTCTATGTGACTTTTTTGATTACTTCTTCTCTTCCATTGAATTATGTTTTAGGGATGTTGATCAGTACTGCTTTGAATTTGGAGGTAGTAGCTTTTGAGAATTTCCCAAATTTCTCAATGTCTATACTTTAAATACAGGAGCGTGTATGGTTTTCTCATGCTATTAAATATGCTTGAATTTCTATTTTCAGATGATTGATGTGTACCTCACAGAGGTCGTTCACTTCCCTGCTTACGTGAAGTCGTAGGTATTTTTTTTGGAGGCTATCACAAAAGAAGTTTTTTTTTTTTTGTGGTTTAAGCTTCATTCTTCTCACTTGGGTCATACTGAAATGATTTATTTGAGTTCATTGTAAACTCTGTTACTTTGGAAAAGATTAGAACAGCCAAAGGATTATGATTGTAGTCTATAAGTCTTTCAATAGAGAATCAAGTTATCTACAAAAAAGTAGAAATTCATTTCTTCTTTCCCTATTTGTATCCCATTTTTTCCTTTGATATATATATATATATATTCATATGTAAACAAATAAATATGTTTATATAGTGAAAATATCATAGAGAGGGATTACAATTACATGAGCAAGCTAATGAGTACATTTCTCATCAAGCATTTTTGCCTCCTCCTTTGTTTCCCCTTACCATCCCTATCCTCCCTTCTCCCCACTCCCACTCAAAGTTGTGAAGTTCCTTTTCGAACATAACGTCTTATACATCTCATTGTTGCAATGGGTTTACCTGTATCTCTATTTAAATAATTTGTTTTTTCCCTTCCTCTCCCCAAATTATACAAGTATTAGTTCAGTTAGGAATTCCTATTGTATACTGAAAAGCTTTCGGGAGCAGGGATTCATTCTCTCATTCCTAATGTATTTTCCTTTCAGCATTAAGTGTAAGGGACCAGTTGGATTGTCATAGAGAGTTTTTATTATATCGAGGAATATTTCATAGGTTTCTTTTATTTCCATAATTGTCATAATAAGGTTTCATGGGATCTTATCAAATGCCTTTTGACAACTATATACATGATCCTGTGATTCGTGTGCTTCTTCCTACTGATGTACTGGGCTGATTTGCATATATTGAAGCAAGTTTTCCCTCTGGAATGATTCCCCTTTGGTCAGAGTTTGTGGGTTATTTTATTAGTTCTTCATGTCAGTTCTATAGAAATTTATTGAGAAACTTCGCACTGATGTTCAAGCCGGGAATGTTTCTACAGTTCTTTTACTCATGAATCCATATGAGATTTTTGGTTAAGCAGTATACTGGCATCATCCAGCAAGTTCATTGTGTAAGTTCACTGTCTGCTTCATGGAAGATTTTAAGAAGGACTTCCAGAAATGACCTGTAAACCCTTTTTGTCTAGGGCTTTATTTTACTAGCTTTTTGCAATATTCTCTTATCGTCTTCTGTATCTTGACTCTGTCATGAGGTCAAATATCTCATCACTGGTTTGACTCATTTGGGTACATTCTCTCTCTCTGTCCCTCTTCTCTCCGACTCCCTCTGCTTACAGATTTGCTAAGGGTTTATCAATTTTGTTAATTTTTTTCACTAACCTACTGCTGGCTTATTCAGTCCGTGTTATCATTTTGACGATTGTCATTTTTAATTCCATTTTAATTATAAGCACTTCGGTTCATGTATTCCCGTGGTGTATTTATTTCCTCTTCCACGTCTATATAGTTTAAACCAGAGAAGTTGAAGAGATAGAAACAAAGATCCTTCTAACATTTATTTTGATGACTTCTCAGTAAACTTTATTACGTTTTGCTATTACATATAGTAAGCGAACATGCTACAGAAGAAGTGTGGCCTTCCAAATCATGCAGTAATTTCTTTTGCCATCACTCTCTGAATGGTGCTGCAATTGTCCAATTGATAAATTAACTAATGGACAGATTTTTCTAAATTCACCATAGAGGAATTTCAAAATTGTTTGGTACTAGAAATACCTGGGATATATGCTGTCATATTACAAAACAAGAGATTCATATTTCTCCTTTGTAAACGGTCTAGTTACTTCCATGAAGCATTACAATTTAGAAGGTTTCTGCAAATTGAAATAGAGTTCCATTATCAACATTTTAACTTCTATGAATTCAAAATACACTCAATGTTTTTGATGAAAATTCTCTGTAATTAACCCAAATATAATTCTTGCAATTTCTCAATCAATCATGGGAAGAAAGAAAGATATAGACAGAATGGTGGCCTCAAACTGACAACTTCTCCTACTTAGGAGTACACACTCCCAATAGGGTTTCAGATTTTATTGGCTACTTTTCAATCTGTAACATTTTTTCTTGATGAAGGAGTTACATATTCTAGTAAAAAAAATTAGACTCAAAATTTTAGATGTGGTCCTAGAGTTTCATGAAACTACACAAAGAATGCCATATATTTTATATAAATCAATATGTGATATTATTTTTCTTTATTATTACATTTTAATTTTACTTTAGAATAAGGCACTTCAGACAATAATCTGCATTAATAACTCTAAAGAACGTTCACATCTTTTCACATGAAAAAATATGATTTAATATAACAGAGTACTGATCAATACACATTCAAGGATATAACTCCAAGATAAAAATTATAATGAACAATAAAATGAAATGTAGGTATTGAGAGAATATCACGATGGATGCATAGTTGAAAAAAGGAATATATTCTATATATTAGTTCTTAAAGTAAATTGTCTTTATTGGCAAGAAGAATGACATATATGCAGTGTGAAATATGTTAATAATAATATATGCTTCCCAAATTTCATCCAACTGTTGTCATTTATATGTTGCCAGAATTGAAGACATGGTTTTTCTTTTTTCCCTTCTATTCCAGCCACAATAGAGAATTGGAGGATTTCAAGTATCATCCAGAGTACTTAAAACTTGAGACCCAATTGTTCTGTGTCACAGTTTGGTTGCCAAGTTTCATGAAAAGCCAAGTATTCCGATTTTCTGTCTCCACACACACTTTGGGATTCTAAACCATACTACTCAAGCTTATTTTTATTTTTTTTGCTGTGATAAATGCTACAACATAACTGTAAATTTTCCTCCTCTGATTTTATTTCTAGACAAAAAGTGGAAGAGAATAATGGGGTGTTACGTGTGCATAGCAATAAATAATCCAAGGACAGGTGTAATACATGCTAGGAGAATCATGGAAAATACAGAAAATTCAATCAAGGCACACATCTCCTTAAAATAGCACAGTTGCCATGAAATTCATTGAATAAAAGAATAGTGACCATAATGTACACCTTGTCAGGTTGTGTTATGTTTCAGTTGACTGAAGCACAAGTTGATCTGAGAGTTCTGAGGTCATGAAAAGGAAATTGCCAGTCTTTTCCCTATCACAATGAAAAAGACAAAACTCAAGGACATAGTCAAAAAGGCTACAATTGGTTGTAAACCAGGCAATGAGGATGTTTCCTTCCTTCTTCTGGGAGGATCCTGCCTTACTTTAGGTGATATCAACTAAAATGTATCATTTGTGCACCTTCCTAATACTATTTCTAAAGGTCATTTGGTTCTTGGTTGTTTCTACCTTAACAAATAATGATATTATTCTTCTATTTCCACTTTCCAATGTATGTTTTGATGGCAGTTTCTAAAAATTGTAGGATTTGTCCTATATGTACAGCAACACCACAATGCTTCTGTTTCTATCTGTTTAGAAAATTGCATTCTCAAACTCGTATAAATAGAAATGTTACTAATATTCATGTTATAGTTTGGAAAACAAGATGCACATGTCTTCTCTTGTGCAATTCAGTCTCTTCATTTGCATATTAAGAAGTTTGTTACATTTAAAAGAACATTCCAACAACAGCTTTTGATTGTTAATATTCCCAAATTTTACTTTTCCTTAATTTAAGAATCTGCTTTAAGATATTCTTGTGTGATGAACGCCGGTGTCTCACGCTTGTAATTCAAGATAATCAGGAGGCTGAGATCTGAGGATCCTGGTACAAAGCCCTCTTGAGCAGGAAAGTCCTGAGGCTTTTATCTCCAATATGCCACTCAGAAAAAGGGGAACTGGTGCAGTGGCTCAAGTGGTAGAAAGATAACCTTGAACTAAATATCTGAGAGACAGCATTCAGGCCCAGACTTCAAGCCCATGACATACAAAAAAAAAAAGAAGTCTTGTGTAAAATTTTGTAGCTGAGTCCTGGTGGTCAAGCCTCCAATCCTAGCTACTCAGGAGGATAGTGGGTTAAAGCCACTAAGGCAGGAGAGTCTTATTTCGAATGAAATACCAGATCACAGGAAGCATCACATTGGTTCAAAACAATAGCCTGTTGGACTTGAGTAAAAAGAGCTTAGGGATATGGAAGGGCCCTGAGGTCAAGCTCAATGCTCTATACAAGCCTATCTGTTATGTTTCAAAATGTGCCAGTTGCAAAAAAAGGAAATTTCAAAACAATGACATTATTGCTAATGACTATTACACATCAGTAAAGATTTTACAAATAGTTTCACACAATTTGAATATAATTGTGAATTGTTTTCTTCTTTCATTTGTTATCAAGAAAAGTTCCAAAAATATGAGCAATACATTCTAGGTCTGTCAAGTTATAAGGACTAACTGCTGCTATATATCTTATTTTACACCTATATTTAGTACTTCCCTCTGTCTTGCTTTTAGTCATCAGTAGTTTAGAGAAAACCCAGAGGATGGGGTTTTAGTGTTACATCAGAACTTCGCATCACTTTCCCTTCACATTATTTCGTTAACTTTTTGAGAACATTTTAAATCAAAAGGTGTTATATCATATAACTCCATGTCACATTCTTTTATCTTTCTTTCTTTATTTTTTGTTGTGGCGGGGGGTTGATCTCTGGGCTTGGATGCTGTCCTTGCACTCTTCAGCTCAAAGCAAGTGCTTCATCACTTGAGCCACAATGCCACTTGTGGATTTTTACTGGTTTGTTGGAGATAAGTGTCTCCCAGAATGTCCTGTCAGGACTGGCTTTGGACTTTGATCTTCAGATCTCAGTCTCCTTAGTAGGATTACAAGCATGAGCCACCAGCATCCAGTTCCATGACACATTTTAAGTTATAGGATTTACATAATTTTTAAATATAATTAATTTTACATCATTCTATATCTTTCCTTATACCTAAATACAGTGACTGTGATTATTTTACAAACATTGCACACGTCTTAAGAGAAACACTCTAATTCTCTGTTTAAACATAGGGGCACCTTTATGCATGACAGGCCTTTTTCAATTATATGCAAGATTTTTTTTATCATATCACTTGACAAATTTTTGTAAGTTGATATATGTCTTGAATTAATTAATTGTAGTCTCCTCATCATATAATACAGTCTCCTCATCACACTGTGATTTGCAAGACTTTTTTGTCAGTTGTGGTCTCAGCATTGCCGCTCACCTTTTCAGGTCAAGGTTATTCCCCTACTGCTTCACTCACAGTACCACTTCTACATTTTTCTGCTTATGTGGTGCTGAGCAATCGAACCTAGGGCCTCACATGCAAGTTAAGAACTCTATCAATGAGGCCCTTTCCAGGCCAAGACAACTGCTATTTTCAGAATTCTGGTATCTATAATAATCCCTATGAATATACATGCCTGTTTTTTCTAGATTACAGAATGTATGTTAGAGTCTTTTGCACAGAAAATATATAAATGAGGTATTGTTACCAGTGAATAGTATTCTCCAATTTATGTATTGCTTTTAACTATCAAATAAATCACAAAATCTGATATTCTACAGAAATTTTAAAAGGATATATATGCTCCAAACACAGGAATATACCATGACAACAGAACGAGAACTTTCAAGAAAATTTTAGGCAAGAATCCACTATTGCCAGAGTTTTGACAGAATCATTCTATCACAGGTGATCACCGAGTAAGATTATTAAAGTAGTATGAACTCTTAAGTTTGCAGTAGTTACTCCTATTGAAGAAGGACCTACAAAGAGAAAGACACATGCTGAATATTTTAAGAATGTGATTTCCCAATTAATTAAACCCATCAATATGTAAAATTATAAACATGTTGATATGGTGAAATTCATAAATTTTAAGAAATATTCCACAGCATGTTAAATCTATTGGCAAGTGACACCTCCACATACACACAGAAGCTCAAACACACACACACACATACACACACGACCCCCCCCAAATGTTGTCCATGTGATTCATGCCTGGACAAGAGCCTATCAAAGAATCAGAAAATGTAAACAGTAATAATTGTTCTGCTCAGCACAAACAAGCTTTCATTTTCGTGACCTAAACACTTATGAAAATGCATAGAAATTTATAGAAAATGATGTACTTCTTGGTTTGTGTTGGCCACTGTCTGGAAGGGCAGAATTACTCAATCTCTTTATGTGCTCACATTTTTCAATTTTAATATGCCATGTGAAAATTTTCTCTTTTATTGATTCCTTGATCCTTCCATAGCCTCTACACCATCCAATATGAATAGAAAATCCTTAGGGTTATCCATAGACTCTGGGCCTAGGCCTTGAGTTCAGATCTGGGAAATTAATTCCCTGCCTGAGCTTTGAACTTGGCACTTAGGACTTCAATTTTTTGTCTGGCTAGTATTAGGACTTGAACTTTCAGCATGGGACTTGAACTCAGGGTCTGAACTTGTACTCAGTGCCTGGGACTTGAATGGTCAGTCTTAGCCTTTAATTCAGGACCAGATCCTTGAACTTTTGACCTGGTCCTTGAACTCATGGGCCAAGATATGAACCCAGCACCTGGGAATTAAGTTGCAACATGAGCATTGAACTTGATACTTGGGCCTTAAACTATCAGCCTGGGTCTTGAATTTGGGCCTGGAATTTAAAGTCAATACCCTGACATTAAATTTGGGGCCTGGGCCTTGAAATTGGGACCTCAAATTTGAATTTGAGCTTGGGAGTGGAACTAAGGCTTGAAGCTGGTACTCAGAGACTAGGCCTTGAATTCACAACCTGGGACTTGAACTGGGGTCCTAGAACTTGTACTCAGTGTTGGGCCTTGAATACACAGGGTTCAATTTTGAAAGGGGGCCAGGGATGTTAACACAGCCTGGGACAAGAAGTTTTCCTGGAAGTTGTTCTTCGAATTTGGGAGTTGAACTCAAACTTGGGACCGGAACTGGCATGCTGAGTCTTGCACTCAGAAACTGGGATTTGAAGTAGTCCCTGGACCTTGACCTTAGCATCCAGGCCTTGAACTTACAGTGTGTAAGTTGAACATGGAGCCGGGGATATTAAAAAGCTTGGGACATGAACTTGGCCTGGGGTTTGAACTCAGGATCAGGGTTCAAGCTTAAATGCAGAGCCTGTAACTGGAACTCACAGCCTAGTGCTTGAACTCATGGAGTGATATGTGAAATGTTGCCCTGGATCTTGAAATCTGAGCATGGTATTTGAATTCACAGCCTGGGCTTTGAATTCACAACCAAGGTCCTGAACTCAGGGCCTAGAACATCAAGTTGGAGCCTGGGAATAGAACTCATATAAGGGTCTAAATCTTTGGGCCTGGGCCTTGAACTCACAAACTGGGAGTTGCATTCACACCCTGGACCTTGATCTCACAGCCTGTGACTTAAATGACTGGCCTGGGTCTTCAACTCACAGCCTGGCATTAATCTTATTTCCTTGTTCTTGATAGGTCCCTGGACTTTGAACTCGACAAGAAGTAGGTACTGAGATTTCATTTTGGGGTCTAGGCTTTTAACTCATTGTCTGGGCCTTAATCTCATGGTCTGAGCCTTGAACTGAAAGACTGGGATTTGATATCTGGGCCTGGGCCTTGAATTCAATACCTTGACCTTCAATTTGTAACAGGGGCGATGAACTGTGTTTCAGCCTGGAATTGGGACCTGAAACTTGAGCTCATAATCTGGGCCTGAAGCTCTTGGCCTGGGTCATGAACTCACAGAATAGCCCTTGAACTCATAGCTTGGACCTTAATCCCAAAATGTTGAACTACAGGAGGTAGGGGGGACCTCGGACTTCAACATGGGAACCAGGACTTAAACTCACAGCACGAGCCTTAAACTTGCACACGGGCTTTCAAATCCATGCCTGGGAATTTCATTGCAGCCTGAGCCTTGAACTTGGAGCCTGGGTCTTGAACTTCCATCTTCACACTGGAATTGGGTCATAGGTCTTGAACTCAGGGCCTGGGACTTGAATTTGCAGCTTCTATTTTGAAGTCCTGGCCTAGGATTTGAACTGTCAGAGTGAGACTTGAATTAGGGGCCTCAATCTTGACCTCTCAGCATAGGGCTTCAATTCAGGTCTTGGGCCTTGAACTCAGTGCCTAGGAGTTGAACTGTTGGTCTGGGCATTGGATTATCACCCTGAGACTTTAATTCCGGGCTTAGGAATGCAACTCCAGTTTTGGCATTAAACTCAGGACCAGAGCCCTGAATTCATAACGTGGAATTTAAATATTGGGCCATGGACATTCAACTCAAGGGCTGGCCCTTGAAATCAAGACCTGCGATGTGAATTCTTAGCCTGGAATTTTACTCATGATCTGCTACTTGAAATCTGGGCCTGGGATTTGAACTCCTGGGATTTGAACTCATTGCCTGTGACTTGAATTCATGACTTAAGCCTTGAACTCAGTATCTAGGCCTTAAAATGTGTTCCTGAGACCTGAATTCATAATCTCATCTGAACATATTGGACTTGGGTATTCAACTCCTGGACTGTGCCTAAAACATACAACCTGGGCCTTGAATTCATGGACTGGTACTTCAACTGGGGCCCTGGATCTTGAACTCAGTGGGAAAGGGGGCAATGAGACTTCAAACTGGGAATGGGGCTTTTAGCTGATATGCTGGACCTTAAACTCATGGGCCCTGGTATCAACTTCTGGGACTGGAACCCAATGTTTGGGATTTAAATTCAGGGTCTGGGTATTGAACTTGTGTCCTGAGCCTTTAACTTGGGGCTTGGACCTTGAATTCAAACCCTAGAACTTAAACTCAGAAACTGAGCCATTAACTCTCAGCCTGGCATTTTTACATGGGCCCTGGACTTAGAATTCAGGGCCTGTGAAGTAAACTCGGGCTTGGTCTTGGGTCTGAAAACCCCGGCCTAGAACTGTTGTTTAGTCCTTGAACTGTTTTCCTGGAACTTGAAATATTAGCTGGGCCTGAAACTCTGGACCTTAAGTCACAGCCTAGGCCTTGAACTCATAGCGTGGGGCATGAACTCATGGGCTGGTAGTTTAACTGGGGCCCAGGATCTTGTAATAAGAGACTAAGGGTTGAAATCATAGTCTGGGCCTTGATCTCAGGGCCTGCAACCTGATGTGTAGATCTGCTATTTTAACCCTCGAGTCCTTGGGTTCTTAGCTTGGGCAGGCCTGCTCAGGCATAACTGTCCTCTATACTGTGGGCTCCTGGCATTGTGTTTGCTTATCCTGGGATCCTTTGTTCTCTCAGTGCTGTTTATCCTGCTACTGCACTTGCAGCATAGGTATTGAGGGCTCTAAGTACAGTGTATGTGTACCCTGAAATGCTTGGGTTTGTTAGTATGAGTGAACCTGCTGACATGTAAGATACTCTGGATGCACATTCATGCCGTTTAATCATATGCTCTTTAGCTATGACACACTATTGTCTGTCAAAATCAAAAGAAAAGAAATAAAGATAAGTGAATAATAAACTTTTTTTTTCTCCAAACCCATAAAACTTCCTCACTACAATGTAAGTTTTACACATGAGGCTCTCATTAACAGTCAATAAAGTCAAGGATTTTTCTCAGCTTCATTTAGGGAATGAAGCCCCTCAAAATGAAATACTATTTTCCTTGAGGAAAATCATGGTTGGTCGTAGACCTCCAGTAGGCATGAAAGTTGGGTTCAAACTAGCAAAAAAATGCTATTAACACAGTATGTATAACAGAGAAAAGCCTGATACAGGTCATTTAGAAGCCTGTAGGAGGCTAACTTCTGAGGATCAGGTTTCATGGCAGCACACCAGGAGCCTCTAGGAGGTTCTCATCACTCATTCATCACCTCAGAATTCGAAGTGGAATTGTTGTTCAATTGGTAGATGATTCGCCTTGAGGGGAATAGGTCTGGGCTTGCACCCAAGCCCAGAGTTCAAGCCTAATGGCCACCACCACCAACAAGCAGAGAAACAAATGTAAAGCAATATTAATCAATAATGTCTCAAACTCACGGTATTACCAAAATGTGAATGATTATCACCGAAAAAAAGACCATTTCATTTTTATTTACTCTCTATTTGGACCATCTTGCATTTTCTCTTTGAAATTCAGAAAGTAGTATTTAATGGGGAGGTGGTATTTCCCTAACTACCTCTGTAGCTAGAACTGAATATGATTCCATGGTATTATGAGTCTTGTTTCTTTATGCTTTATATATCTAAGAGTATAATATTTTTTTCTGGCTTCTCAAATTGGATGGTACTAGAGAGGTTGAAAACTGATGACAAAATCTGTGGCAATATAGGAGTCCATGTTACTGGCTGATTTATCTCAAAGATTTAATCAACAATACTCTATCATTATATATATGTGAGCAGATTTGTATGTGTAATCAGGTATTTTTGTTGCCTTGTCCATTTGTAGATGCAAATCTTTGTGTGTATTTGTGTGCGTGTGTGTATGTATGTGTATACAACTTGGAAGGTCACAATTATTCCCTACTCTATTTCAGCACCTATAAAATGAAGCAGGGCAAATTACTATGATTTTTGGAAATTAAAATGAGGAGATTCAATCATGAGAAACATTAATCATAGTTATTCCAGGACATTTTTCTTATATTTCTTCCTTGGTAATGAAGATTGAAACCATGATTTCACCATTGGTTTCAACCTCTTACCCTGGCCTTGATCGCAGCCAACTATTCCAAATATTAGTGTATCTCTGGCATAGAATTCTCTGACAAACATATTTGGGAAAATAACAAAAAAATGCTAATGGCAATCTTTTCAATATTCATAGCAAAGTCCACCATTTCCATGTTCATACTGGCAGGTAACATGCATATATTCCTTAAATATTAAGTAGTTTTCTGGCCTAATGAACATATTTACCTGATAACACTTCATAATATGATTGTCACTTCACAATGAAATTTGTTGTCTATGAAAAATAATGAAAAAAGTTTATTGTTTTAACAATAGCACATTGCTTTTAATAGTATGTGAAGGTATTGGAAGAGTCCTGAGTTCAAGCGAAATTACCTTTACATAAGACTATCTGGTATGTATCAGAATATGCCATTTGCAAAATCAGAATTTGGGGGAAAAAGTCATTATGGCTAGTGGCTATTACACATCAGTAAGCATTTCACAGTTTCAGACAATTTCAAATATGCATGAGAATTGTTTTCTTCTTTCAGCTGTTATCAAAAAAAGGTCTACAAAATATGGGTAATACATTCTATGCATGGAAAATTGTAAGAACTAACTGACACTTTATATCTATTTTTGTTTGATTTAATATAAAATTAACACCTATATTGAGGCCTTCCCTCTGTCTTGTTCTTAGTCAGTAGTACTTTGACAAAACTACAGGAAGTTTAGGATTATATGAGAACATATCATTTTCCTTTCACAATCCTAAGTTTTTCAGAATAGTTTTACACGTACAAGTATATCATATTCCTCGATGTCATAGTCTAAGGCACAGGTTTTACATACTTTTATACACGTTACACAGCATAAAATATTTCCTAACTTAAGACACATTTATTAAAATATATATGTATATCTTCTAATTAAAGATAATTCTAATTAAAGTAATTCATTCCTTGCTTCATAAATTTAATTAATAAGAAAATATTCTGCACTCTTGTTTCAGGAGCTGAAATGTTACAATCCTGGTATTTTCACGGAGTTCTGGGAATATTTTTAGGAAAGAGAAAAATTCTCTACAACAAATAAACCTTCAAAACAAGATTGACATAAAGCAATTTTACCTAGGTATAAACACTATGATCCTGGTTCACATGAGTTAGAGGTGAAGAAAACAGCAGCAGCACCCTTCTGTGTAAGTATAGCAGAATTCCAGTGAATTTTATGATGAATATCATAGTACTCAGTAGAGGAATCTTCCCTGCGGCCTTTGGTGCAGAAGGCAGCATTTCACTTGACATAGGCTGATTTGCTGATGAAAGACCTGAGATCATGAAAAGGAAAATGATTATATCAGAACAACAGTAATTAGCACTCCACATAGAAAAGACAGTGGATGTGACCAGTGCAAATAACATATCTATTTGATGGAAGGGCTTCCTGCTATATTTGCTGTGTCTATTTATCTTTCACACACACCATTTTCTGGCAATCATGTGGGACATAAACTGGAAAACAAAAAAGTAGGACACAAGTCACAGTAATGAAGGAAAAATCAATTAGGGTTAAAACTGACTAAGGATTCACAATTACCTAATTTGTGAAAAACTACTTAAATATCAATAACAAAATAGTCATTGTCAATTCTGACACAGGAAATATATTTGAAGTATAAACATGATATGAGAGACAACTACCCATATAATTTTATGTTAATTAAATATCAGAAAAGAAATGCCATTTTACATTACCTATATTATTTTTTGAATTGAGTTATTTAACCATTCAATTGATAGCTTGTCTGGGAATGGGTAATGATTAACTGTATGCCCTCCAATATTATCAACTTTTCCTGCAGTCAATAGGAATTATATTCACACATTCTCTTTTTCGGTGTACACGTTATGTGCATCTGACCTAACAAGAACAAAAATATATGAGTGGATACAAAATCACCAGCTACTTTTATTTTCATATAAAGGTAAATTTAATCAGGGAAATTTATTCAAACTTTTAAGAGTTGTTTAATTTGAGGTAGCACCCCATATGCTGAATCTGAAATAAAATATCTCTCAATTTCCTAGAGTGAAAATCTTCAAAGGCTGTTTGTTTGGGGATCATATATATATCTCATAAAATTTTCCAAAGACAAACATAGGCAACACCATTTATTGAGACTCCATGATAATTCAAATATTTTACCTGCTGCCAAAAATAATTGGCAACTTAAATTATATTTTTTTAGGGCAGAAGAAAACAATAGTCCAGATAGTTGTGTTGCGAGAACATGAGAAAATATAAAGACCAAATAAATGTTTTCTGATTTTATCAAAAAAATTTTAAATCATTGATTTGCTTCTTAGTGATGAACTGTGTTAAAGTGTATATATTCATTCCTTTCTTTTTCGGGGGGCGTGGGGTCCATTCGTGGGGCCTGAACTCTGGCCCTGTGCCCTGTCCCTCAGCTCTTCAGCTCAAGGCTAGTGCTCTAGCATTTGAGTCACAGTGACAACTCCAGCTTTTTTCTTTTTGCTTATGTGGTGCTGAGGAATTGAACCCAGAGCCTCAGGCATGCAAGGCAAGGCTCTACCACTGAGCCAACTTCCCAGCCCCCTATATTCAAACTTTTCTATATGTCAGTTTCTTCATGTAATTCTCTCATGCATATTTCTGAAGCATTTGGTTGGACATGGTGCAATCTTATTTCAACTTATGCCTCCATGGTTGTAAAAACAAAATTTTTGTAACATTAATTTGGGAAGCATTACTGTTCCCGTTATTTTAATGTGATCAACCCAAAAGTACATATATGCAATTTGGCACCTTGCCATAAAGTTTAAAGTAAATCATTATTTGCATGACTTCTGGCGATACTCCTCACTTCTTATCATGCAATTAGAATAACTATTAATTTCTCTAACACATAGAGAGCTTACACATGTTGATATTCCCTTTCACCAGAGTTCTGATGATACAGGTAAGTTAAAAATTTTTAACAAGAGCCAGTCTTTGAAAACTCCTAGTGTTTCACTGTCCAATTGCAATACTCATATCGACAGATATTAATATATTTATGAAAATAAAACTAATTCTACACCGTTCTATATCTCTCCCTATCATCACTATGTATGTGACGTTAATTCTTTAAAAATTTACAGGTTTCACATGTATAAAGATTAAACATAGGGGCATCGTTATGCATGACACATCTGTTGTTATTATGTAAAAGTCTTTGGATCATATCACTTCACTTCAAAATTTTTTGAATATTGATATAATTCTTGATGAATTCATCTTAATATTCTCATCCAAGTACACAGATCGCTTCACATTGTGAAGTGCAAGAGCTTAGGAAATGAGCAAATGAGTACAGTAGTCACATAAAATCATGAATAAAGTACTTCTAAAGCTAGTAAAGTTGTATTGTATTTCTTCACCACATCTTGATTTTTGAGTTTGTAATTTGTGATAGTACACTCGGTTTTATCAATGTGATGTATTTCCAAAAGTTTTATAAAACTCTGTGGAGGCTTGTTTGTTCACCATGATGCTATTGTGAAAAATTAGATCTAAATCATTGAACTTATGCAATTAGTGTGAAAAAAATATTTTATGACAAAAATGGGGGAATCCTGTGTAACAGCAATACTCACAAGACAATGTGTTGGATAGGATCTGTGCAATATTAGGGGTTAATGGGAAAGAGAGAGAAAAATGAGAAAGGAAGTAACAATTTCAACAAAGATTGGACTCATTACTTGTGTAACTATACCCCAACTTAGGTCACTATGACAATAAAATTTAAATTAGAAAGAAAAAATTGATGTAAATAATAGAATTGATGGAAACACTAGTGTTATATATCACATCTTCACACTTTGATACAGATGATTATAACAATATATACATATCAGTTCTTTGAATTCTAATTTTGCAATTAGCTTCTTTTTGCATATACAAAATGAACAGAGGAAAAATAATTTTAGGCTAATTAATCAACTGTTATTTTTAGAATTGTTGTATGTATAACAATCTCTATGAATATCCTTATCAGTAATTTCCTGATTACAGAAGTTATGGTAAGGTCTTTACACATATAAAAATATGGTTTTGTTAACAGTGAATAGTAATCTTCCATTTACGTATTATTCTTTAGTACCAAATTACCCATTAAAAAATTTGAAGTTGTACAGAAATTTCATATGCATACATTTGCTCCACTCTCAATGCACACTGATAATGGAATGAGAACTTTCAACGCAAGTTTTTAACATGAATAAACTGCCAGGGTTTTGACAGAATTATTCTATCACAGGTGATCACTGAGTAAATGGTGAAAGTTGTATGATCGCTTTAGATTGCAGAAATTACTTGTAGCAAAATACGAGCTACAAATAGAACACCTGTCAAATATTTTAATAAGGTAATTTGTGAAAACCTCTATTGAACCTAGCAATATATTTATTTATACTGTGTGGTGAAATTCATAAATTTTAGAAAACATTTTACAGCCCAATACAACTATGGGCAAGTTCAACTTTCACCCCTACACACCACCAAAAAAGTTCCTGAGAAGTTCTTTAGCCAAGTATGAATCACAATTTTAACACTATATCTCAGTTACTTTCTTTCATTTTATTGTCACTAGAATGAATTACTGCTTATATTAAAGATGATAAACTATACCAATTTTGGATGAACATTCCACTGTAATAAAAGTGTATTGTTGTTAGTATTATTATTGTTTTTATTTTTTTTTTCTTTTTGTCTTAGGCCACTTTTTTTTCCAAACAACAATGTAATCTTCTCAATTCATAACTTTTGTTTTGTATTTCAAATCAGAATGTATTCAACAAGAAGCTTTCAGGGGATTAAGTCATTCTGAATATTAATACAGGTGAAGTTAACATTATATTTGACATAATTGCTTTTCACTTTTCTTCATAAATCAAATTCCACCCTTGAGAATATAAAAAAAAAAAAGATCATCATTCTTTAACACAGTTTGGTCAACATAGCATTTAGTAAGTAATACAGTATAATGTCAAACAGTATATTTATATCAAAGTTACTTCCTGCTCATACTTTCAGTATCCTTCAGGAAATGCTAATTTCCTTGGGGAACTTAAAAAGAACAAAAATCGCACAATGCAATGATAGTCACATGTGATAAAGCTACTTCAACCTCATACAGATAATAGGGCATTTGAAAACCATAATCAATTTGTTTTTTGTTTTCTGTTGCTATTTTTTTGCCTTGTATTTTTAAAATCATTTTCTTCCAAAAATGCTTTATAGAAAAACTACATTCATGTCAGTAATGAGTGCATTTCTTGTCAAGCACTAATATCCCTTCTTTCTTTTTCTTCTTTTACTTCATCCACCTTCACAACTCTTCCTCCACCCAAAGCTGCACAGTTTATTTTCCATATAGTGTCTTGTGAATATCTTTATTCCAATGGGTCAGGGTTTACAATTATATGGGAAAGGTAATGACTACATTTCTTATCAAACATAGTTGCCTTCTCCTTTGTTTCCCCTTCCCATCTCCCCCGCTAATCCCCACAGACACCCCCCAACACACCACCCCCACCCCCGACCAAAGAAGAAAATAAAGTTCAATTTTGCGCAGTTGCTTGTACCTCTCATAGATGTAAAAGGTCCAAATGTGTCCCTATTTAAACGATTTGTTTTTTCCCTTCCCCTCTACAAATTATACCAAAATCAAATACAGTGAAAAGAAGGGTTATGGGGGGGGGGAGACATACAAAGCAGCAAAGAAATCATCTTATAAATATGTTAGAAACAATTACATGAAAGAAAAGAAAAATTTGAATGCTTATTTTGGGGGTCATTTCACCTAACATCAACTTATCTAAACTTTTCTGCTTGTCTTAAACATGTACTAGGGAAACCAAGGGACCTATGATTCTTTGGGCCTGGCTTACTTCACTTAACATACTATTTTCCAAGTCTTTACATTTCCTAACAAGTGGGGAAATGTCATTTTTTCTGATGGAGTCATAGAAATCCATTGTGTTTATACACCACATTTTCTTGACCCATTCATCCACTGAGGGGCATCTGGGATGATTCCATATCTTAGCTATGGTATATAATGCTGGATAAACATAGTTGTGCTGGTAGCTTTAGTAGAGTCTTGTTAGTGATCATTTGGGTAAATGTCCAAAAGCGGGATTGCTGGGTCATAGGGAAGCTCTATGTGGTGTCTTTTAGGAACCTCCATACTCCTTCCAAAGTGGTTGAACAAGTTCACACTCCCACCAACAATGCAATAATGTTCCCTTCTCTCCACATCCTCTCCTGCATCTGTTGTTATTAGAATTGTTGATCATAGCCATTCTAACTGGGGTGAGGTGGTATCTCAATGTTGTTTTGATTTGCATTTCTTTTATGGGTAGGGAGGTTGAGCATTTCTTCATGTGTCTATTGGCCATCCTTCTTTCCTCTTTAGAGAAGTTTATCTTTAAATCTTTAGCCCACTTATTTATTAGGCAGTTGTTTCCTTGAAGATTTGTTGTTGGGGGATTTAATTTTTTTAGTTCCAGATATATTTTACAAATGAGACTCTTGTCCATTGTATCGTGAGTGAAGATCTTCTCCCAGTCCGTGGGCTTTCTATTGATCTTGCAAGGTATGTCCTTTGCAATGCAGAAGCTCTGCAACTTCATGCAATCCCATTTGGGCAACTTTTCTTTGATTTGCTGTGTTTCTGTTTCACTATTGAGAAATTTTCAGCCTTTGCCGAGGAGACCTATGGTTTCTCCTATTCCATTCTGTAATGCTTTCGGAGTGTGGGTTTCACTCTGAGGTCTTTGACCCATTTGGAGTTGATTCTGGTGCAGGGTGATATATAAGGATCTAGCTTTAGTTTTCTACAAGTAGTTAACCAGTTTTGCCAGCACCATTTACTGAAGAGGCTGTCTTTCTTCTATTCGGTTTTTTAGCTCCCTTATCGAAGATGAGATGGCTATAGTTCTGTAGGTTCATTTCTGTGTTTTCAAGTCTATTCCATTGGTCCTGAGGTCTGTTCTTGTGCCAGTAATAAGCTATTTTGATTGCTATGGCTTTGTAGTAGAGTTTGAAATTTGGTATTGATATTCTTCCAGCATAGTTCGTCATGTTGAGGATCATTTTTTCTTTTCAGGGTCTTTTACTGTTCTGTAATTATATTTGGATTGCCTCTTCTATTTCCTTGAAGAATGTGGTTGTAATATTGATAAGTATCGCACTGAATTTTTAGATAGCCTCTTGAAGTATTGCCATTTTCATGATGGTGATCCTTCCAATGCAGGTGCATGGGAGGCTTTGCCACTTTCTAAATTCAATTGATTTCCTTTTTCAGGTTTTTAAAGTTTTCATTGTAGAGGTCCTTCATTTCATTGGTTAAGTTGATTTCTAGGTATTTTAATTTTGTTGAACTGTTACGAATAGAGTTTCCAGATTTCAGGCAGGCTTTTCTCATTATTGGCCTACAGAAAAGCCGTTGATTTTTGAGGGTTAATGTTATAGCTTGCCATTTACCAAAGTTTTGAATCAGCTTGAGTAATATCAGACTGTAGTCCCTGGGATTGTTTAAATACAAAATCAGGTCATCTGCAAAGAGGGAGAATTTTAGTTCATCTTTCCCTATTTGGAAACCTTTTATGTTCACATATTTTCTTATTGCAGTAGATAGGCACTCTAATACTAGATTGAAGAGAAGTGGAAAGAGAGGACATCCTTTTCTTGTTCCTGAGTTAAGAGGAAATGGCTTTAGTTGTTCACCTCGGATTATAATAGTTGCAGCAGTTTTGTCATATACAGCATTTATTTTATTGAGGAATGTTCCCTGGATTGCTAATTTTTCCAGAACCTTCATCATAAAATGATGTTGGATCTTGTCAAATGTTTTTTTTTTTTTCCCTCTGAATCTATTGAGATAACCATGTGATTCTTATCCTTGATCTTGTTGATGTGATGAATTATATTAGTTGATTTGTGTATATTGAACCAGATTTGCATCCCTGAAATGAATTCTATTTGATCATGGTTTATGATTTTTTTGGATGAGTTGTTGAAGTCGATTGGCCAAAATTTTGTTGAAAAGTTTTGCATCAATATCAATGTTCATCAAAGAAATGGGTCTGTACTTCTCTTTCTTTTATGAGTCCCTGCCAGGTTTGGGATGAGGGTAATTATGGCTTCATAGAATGTGTTCGGTAGTTTCTTTCTCTTTCAATTTCATTGAAGAGTTGGAGGAGTATTGGTGTGAGCTCTGCTTTGAAGGCCTTGAAGATTCCGCCGTAAAACCATCTGGTGCTGGACTTTTCTTAGCTGGGAGGTCTCTTATTGCTGTTTCTATTTCAATGCTTGATATGGGCCTGTTAAAATGGTTTAATTCATCTTGGTTTAGTTTTGGCATGTCAATATTTGCTAGGGAAAGATCCATTTCTGCCATGTTCTCAAACTTATTATCATAAAGTTTTGAGAATACTTCTCAAATAATGTTCTCAAATACTTCTCTTATAATGTTCAGAATCTTGGTTGTTTCTGTGGTGATGTTTCCATTCTCATCTCTGAGTTTATTTATTTGGGTGTGTTTTCTTCTTTTTCAGATAAGATTTGCTAAGGGTCTGTCAAGTTTGTTAATTTTCCCAAAGAACCAACTCTTGGTTTTGTTGATTCTTTCTGTGTATTTTTTTAAATTCTAGTTCATGTAATTCCGATTGAATTTAATTATTACTTTCTGGGTACTGGATTGGGGTTTATTTTGCTGCTCTTTTTCAAGGAGATTCAGATGTCTCATTGAATTGTTGGTTTCAGATCTCTCCAATTTGTTGATGTAGGAACTCAGAGCGATAAATTTGCCTCTGAATACTGCCTTTGCTCTGTCCCAGAGGAGCTGGTAATTTGTGTGATCCTTTTTATTGAATATCATGCACAGTTGAATTTCTTTCTAATCTCTTCTATGACCCACTTGTGATTCAGCAGTGTGTTGTCCAGCCTATATATGCTAAATACACAAATATCCTTTGTGACATTACAGTCTTTTTGCATATCCTTAGTCTAAATGTAAACTATTGAA
Source organism: Dipodomys spectabilis (assembly GCF_019054845.1). NCBI lineage: Eukaryota > Metazoa > Chordata > Mammalia > Rodentia > Heteromyidae > Dipodomys > Dipodomys spectabilis. The sequence continues at coordinate 870,817 of NW_024871249.1, read as the reverse complement.
ATGAGATTATACATTCCATTTTAAGCTCAGTTTTACTTTCTGACAACACCATTTTTAGATCATATTGTCATTTTTACACCATCATCTCATTGTTACATCACTAAACTAAAATGACATCATACATTAGGAATTTCTATTCTGTGAGTTTATACCGTTTCAAATGTGGCATGTGCATTGAAATGAGAAACCCATTATAATTTCATAACCATTGTGAAATTACAATGCTTTGTGACCTCATTTTGCCATTATGATATCACTGTGATATCACAAACCTGCCCTGTCCTCATAAATTTTGTGGCATGCTGCCATTGTGATTTCTGATGCCATTTTTGAACTCATGATCTGTTTTTGACCTTGTCATATGTTAGGTATGAAGTGATAGGAGAAATCCACAATGTCATTATGACCACTATGATATCACACTGCCAGACATTATGAATATTTAGTCACATTGTGACATCACAAACCTGTTAGGACTTCCTCCCATTTGTGAAAACACATGCCTTTAGGACATAACCATCCCTTTTTGAACACATGTACTCATTTAGAGTTAAGGATAATTGATATACACCATGCCATTGTGACATCACCAACTTATTGTGATCTCCTAAAATTACTGTGACAGTATCAACATTATGGATCACCAATTGTGTCATCAAAACATTTCTATGACATGATATTGTGACATCACATTTCCATTAGGATATTATTGTCCTAATGTGTTTTCACAATTCTATTTTGACTTCATAACATTTTACAAAGTCTTTGGACTTCAAGCTCTTTCTATGAACTAGTGTCCTCATTGTGAAACATTCTCAAATGATATCAGACATGAGATGATAATATTCCAAACTCATGGTGACATCACTCTCACATCGTGACTTCATTACCCCTGTGAAATTACAAACTCACTGTGACATCACATTGCCGATGTGATATCACTATCACGTTGTGATATCCCAAACCTAGTTTTACCTCTTAGCACCTTCGACACAACTCAGGGATTTGTGACATCACTGTCCCTTTGTGTACCATACCCTGATGTGATCCTAGAACAATTTATATCAGACCTGCCTTTTAACATCACATACACTTTGGGTCATCACCAGTGTGACATCACATTGTCATTATGAAACTATCAGCTTATAGTGATATCACCAAACTATAATTAATTCATAGCATCTTGAAATCACATTATCATATTCATACCCATATTTTAGGCTTTACCTCTATGAATCCACCTCCTCAAATTAACCATGTTAGGTAACTTGCATAAACACTCTCTCCATGAGTTCAAGCTTTCCAGCATTTACCTGTTGGGAAATTTCTGTGTATATTACATATGCTTGTAAGGCTGAGGACCAACTGTTTTAGGCATTGGCCTGGGACAATTTACCAGGGTGCCTGATAACCAGATATAATCAGACAGAAGGCTTGAGCCTATAACCATTTTACAGAAATTTAGTGTCCACATTTGCGCACTTGATATCACTATTTTCCCTCCTTCTTTCAATTGTAATGATTAGTAGCTTTAGACACTCCACTGTGTTTAGAGTGGTCTCCTGAGCTACCTGATAATCTCAGTTGTTTCTCTGAACCTCAGGGATCTCTATTTTAACTCCTATTTAGTACTCTGACCTCAGTCTGGTACTTGGAATCCTCTTCCCTTTTATCCTCCTCCTTTTCTTTGAAGCTAGCTTTCATGATACCAATCTCCATGTCAAAGTCCTCCTTATCCTGCAAGTGTTCTTCCAGGAGCACACAATTCCTTCCACTCCCCAACTGCTGCTCCTTCTAACAACACCTCTAACTGGTCTTCAGCTCCTCCTTTAAGTTTGAAATGGTGCTATTAAGAGGGTTTTATCCACCTCTAACAATTCCATTGACAACTAGTACTTCTGCATTATATTTTTGGTAAGATCTCAAAAGTCTCTTTGACCTTTTCCTCTAATAGCTTCTATTTCATTTCCCTTTAGTGTATTTTGTGACAGACCTTTTAACTGTTTAACTGTTCTGTTTTTCTGCCTAATGTTCTTTCCCTTTCCTGGGCATTCCCCATCAGAGCATGCCTGTCCGTTAACTCTTACTGAGGAATAACAATCTCTTTCTTGACTCTGATATTTTGCTGTTCAGTTTTCATGCCCTCTTCTTCTATGACATGGCACCTCTAGTCAGCCCCATCAGCTGCTCTTTCTATTCTTTCTTTGTTGAATTTCAGCTCACATGCTTCATAGCTTATAATTACTTGCACTTCATCCTAATACATTTTTGCATCACGTCCAGCTCCTTTCTCTGGGCCTTGATTTCTATGCAGAGTGTCAGGATATTCTCCTGCCCTACTTTGTAGTCATCAAGGATGGCAGCATTGCATCCTGTGCTTTCTTCAGCCTCTGATCTTTGTTCCTAAACTTGGGAAAGCTTTATCAACAGAAATTTCTAACCACAATCTGTACAGTCCCTGCAGTCTTTGCAACATGTTCTTGGGCTTATCTGCTGGCCTCCTGAGAAAAACTCCTCCACTCATTCTTGCCTGGAGAGCTGGTCTGGTTAAAAAGGCATCGTGCTCCTAAATTTGAGCCCATTTGGAAAGAAACTTATTTGGTGTTGCTATTTACATCATTGGCTATTAATGCTGCAGGGAAACAGCAGTGGATACAGCATTCTCAAGTTGAACAATACCCAGAGAAGGCTGCACGATGTACAGTTCAGAGAAACTCAAAGAATCCATTCGGGAAAGATTTATCAAGTTTTAGTTAGTGCTAACTAGTGTGTTTTTATGGTTTCCTCCTTATTATTTGTTATAATTATATTTTAAATCTGTTGAGGACAGGGGAGAGAAGGGAAAGTTTAGGATTTGTTCCAGAAAGAATCAACGATTTGATTGTACATGAAAACCAGTGGGAAATATACTAACCAGTGGGTCCCCAATGGTCACTACGGCACTATAATCAGTGAAGACCCTTGGTTTGATATCCTGGAGTGGATAAGGCTTTCCACCAAATGAGAAAGAACATGCTGCTGGAGGTGATAGTGTGTCAAGCCTGACATGGTGAGCTGTCACATAGTGACTAGGCAGTGTGTAGTTTGAGATGGTTTAAAATTGTACGGCAGAAGAGCTACTGATGTGACAGAGGCGTACAACCTAACTATAGGCTGTGTGTTCAGAACAATAGACCAGGAGAGAAAGAGTAGAAAGTCCTGGAAAGAAGGTATTGGTGAGACAGCAGGATGGGAAAACCCTGGGAGGAAATGGAGTTGAGAGAGAGTAGGATGGGAAGCAAGACAATTGGCCACTACGGTAGAGCAGGTCAACTGTGTGGAGGTTGGAGGGGCCTGAAGAGAAGGAAGTGGTGGAAGGGGAAAGGAGAAGAACCTGGAAGATAGGAGAGGTGTGTAGAAAGGTGGGAGGAATGGAAAAGAAAAAAAGCCTTGCCCTTTGAAGTTTGGAGCTTTGGAGATTTTAATTTGGGGGGCTCTTGTTTTGCAGACCAATTAATAAAGGATAGGGCTGCCCATTGGTGGTCTGAGGTGGTCGAGGCTGCTCATGTCTCTAGGTATCTAGTCCAGTACAAGGTAGCTGCAGGTCCTTTTCTATTGTAAATAAATTTGTTTGTTATCTTAAATGTGACTCGAAGGATTGTCTTGATTTTATGGGTCATAATATACAAGTACATATGGAGCTTAAAGTCCCAAAGCCTATGAATTTTCTAAAGTGTTATGAAGTCATAATGTTTTTGAAAACCCAATGGAACAGAAATATCACAATGGCAATATGATAAGTGATGATTATGTAATGTCACAATTATTTGTTGATGTCATAATGTTGAAGATGTCACGAGAATTTTGTGATGTCCCTATGGCTTGTCTAACTGCCAATGATTATATGAGCTCAGAAAGGTTTTGTGGAGTTTCCAAAGTCATGTGTTGGCAGGAATGTGATGAATTCCTAACAAGCTTATAATGTTCAAAATGTGGCAAATTGGTCATGACTTCTGATAATGTCATGTCACAATTTTCATGCTGTCACAGTGTTTTTATAGTATCACGTGTCATAAATATTATGTGCTTGAAAACAGAATATGAGTTCACAAAGGGCCTACGTATCACACTGGACGTATTTCAAAAGTTATGACGTGGGGACAAGCTTGTGATGCCATACTGGTGATGAGGTCACTATAGATTTCTGATGTTGCAATGGAAGGTGTGTTGTCCTTAATCCACAATGAGGATATAAGTAAATAAAGGGACATTGATGTCACAATGGAGGCCTTGTGTTTTTTTCAATGGTTCTGAGAAGTTGTAACAGGTTGGGATATCTCAATGTGATAATCATGTCACAACAGCAATGTGTTGTCACAATGTTTTTGTGATGTCACAGTGGTTATGACATCAGCAATAGGATAATGATGTGACCACACTTGTAATATTTCAATCACAGGTCTGATTTCAATTGCTACTGTTTTACAATGAGGATCTGTTTTCAAGGAAGGAGTTAGAAGTACCAAAGCATATCAGTTTTCTAACATGTGATGGAGTTAAAATAGGTTTGTGAAAACAAAATGGGACAATGATATCACAAAGAAAATGTGATGTCATCATACCACGACATACTGTTTTGATGTCATAAATAGTTGTTGATGCCATAATTGTGATGAGGTCACAGCAGGTTTCTGAGGTCACAATGGGATGCTGAAATCAAAATGTCATGGTATATCTCTATTGTCATTTATTCTAAATAAATATATAAGTTCAAAAAGGGATTGGGATATCTCCAAATGCAGGTCTCAACACAAATGCGATAAAGTCCAAAGAGGTTTGTGATGTTGCTATGTGACATAATGTTCATGATATCTGGCAGTGTGATGTTACAGCAGTCATGTTGTCACAGTGGTTTTCTATGACATGTCTTACATGAAATATTAGGAGTCAAAAACAGATAATGAGCTCACAAATGGCCTAAGATATAACAAAGGTAACATTTTTACCAAAATTATGAGAACAGGAGTTTGTGATGTCACAATGGATTATTGATACCACAATGGTTGCAGTCACAATGGGTTTCTGATAACAAAACACATGTTACATTTGAAATGAAAGGATTTCATATGATACACATTCATATTGGATGTATGATGTATCTGCATATGTAATATCATAACACTATTATGAAATTGTAGTGTTGTAAGGCCAAAATGAGCTGATGGTGTCATACCAGGAATGTGATGTCCAAATAGTGATGATGTAACAAGGGGTTTGTGATATTACCATGGCATATCTGATCTCAATTGTCACTAGTTTACAATGAGAATATGGGTAGAAAAAGGGATTGTGATGTGACAATGGACTTGTGCTTATTCCAAGGAGCTAAGAAATATTCATATGCTAAGAAGTAATCATGACATGATATTGTGACATCACATTGTCAGGGTGATATTACTGTCCCATGGTGTTTTCACAAACCTATAATTGTCACAATGTGATCATGACCTCAAAATGGCAATGTAACATCATAATGGGTTTGTTATATGAGCGGCGTCATTAGGTCAAATTGTGTTTGCGATTAAAAAAAAAGTGAGATTGAAATAACACAAGTACTTCTTCAATTTTATTTGCTCCTAGTACAGGAGTACAGGAGTTCAAGGAAATAGCTGGGAGTCCCAAAGGCCAGGAATTTTCTAAAATATTATGAGAACATACTAGGTTTGTGAAAACACAATGTGCAGTTATATCATAATGTCAATGTGATGTAAAAATATGATGTAATAATGTTTTAATGTCACAATTAGTTTGTGGTGCCATAAGCATGTTGAAATCACAATACATATGTGAAGCCACAATTGGTTGGTGATGTAACAATAGAATGCCAAAACTCAATTGTCGTTAATGTACAAATGTTCACAAAAAGGCTGTGATGTCTCCAATATCATGGGTTGTAAGCAAAGTTATGAAGTTCTAACATGTCATTATATACTTCATTGTAAAGATACTGTCCAAAGAGATCTATTTATTTATTTATTTATTTATTTTTACTGTGAAAATTCTGTACATAGGAATTACAATTATATGGGCATGGTAATGGATACCTTTCTTATCAAGCATTTTTGCTTCCTCCTTTGTTTCAACTTCCCATCCCTTCCCACTTCTCATCTCCACTCCCTGACTCCACTCACTTGCTTCGTTTACCCCCTTCCCCACCTCTCACCCTCACCCCCACGCTTGACCAAAGTCATAAAGTTCATTTTCGACATAACATCTTGCACATCTCATTGCAATGGTTCCACCTATATTCCTATTTAAACATTTTTTCCTTTCTCCTCCACAAAGTACACCAACAACAAATACAATGAAAACAGGGGTGATGTCATGGGGGAGGGACATCCAGAGTAAAAAAAAAAGTCATTTATTAATGTGTTAGAAACAATCTCAAAAAAGAAAAAAAATCATTGGGTCACTATCTTGCAGTTCAGTTCACCTAACATCAACTTATTTGACCGTTTCTGATTCTCTTAGAAATATACTAGTTATTGCACATAAGGGAAACCATGGGACCTATGTTTTTTGGCCCTGGCTTACTTTATATAATTTATTCTAAGTCTTTTTATTTCCTAACAAATGTGGCATTGACATTCTTTCTAGACCCCAAAAAGCAATAAACCAAAGATGTTCCAGTTACATGAGTAAAATAATGAGTACACTGTCTATTAAGAATTATTACTATGATATAATATATATACCTATACATTATATATATATTATATATAAACGTATGTAATAAATATTCTATAAAATATATATCTGCATAAATATAGGTATATACATGTATGTACCAATGTAATAAATATTGTATAGGTATATATGTAATATATTATATATAATCCATAAATATGTAATATAAAATATGAAATATATGATATATAACATTTATATATACATATATACATAATATGAATACATATAATATATATATATACATATACTACATATTTCATATATGATATATAGGTATATATACAAACATACACATATAATATTTAGGAATATAGGTTAATATAAAGGAATATATACAGATATATACCTATAATCTTTAGTTATATATATATAGGCAGATATATATACATAGGTATATATATTTTATGTAAATACACAGAATATATTACATATTATATATTCAAAAATATATATTATATAAATATATAATGATATGACATATTTATATTTACTCTATAAATCTACAAATAAATAACATACATATTATATATAACATATATGATTATATATTATTTGTATATATCCATATATACACCTATATATTCTATTACCTTTTACATATTATATATTACATATATTTACATCTATAGATATGTATATAGAAAAATAATAATATGTTTATTATGTATTTTAGATAATATATTTGGTATATTTTATGTTACAATGTTATTTACAATAATAAAATATATGCTACATATTGCACATATAAAAGTATGTATATATACAAATGTTGTATATATTATATATACAAATATATAGAAATATATATTATATTTACTACATATACTTATATAATACATATACAATATATACAATATATGAATGTATATACATATACAATATATAAATAATGTATTTAGTATACATATATATGCATCTATATACATATATACATATATATGAATATATGTATAAACATGTGTATATATGTATATATATATTTATATATCTATATAAACATGTGTGTATGTGTATATGTATATATATACATATGTATATATACATATATACATATGTATATATACATATATATGTATACATATATATATATGTATATATACATATGTATACATATGTATATATACATATATGTATATGTATATATACATATGTATACATATACATATATGCATGCATGTATATATACATGTTTTTATACATTTGAAATATATATACAATAAAATATATTCTCCCTTGCTCTATATCTATCTATCACACTTTTTTGATCAGTTCATCTACTGAGGTTTTGCTGGTGAATAATGCTGTGATAAACATTCTTATGCTGGTAGCTATTTTATGGCCTTGTTAGTGATCATTTGTGCCAATGGCCATACCTGGTATTTCTGGATGATGCGAGAGCTCTATGCATTGTCCTATGAGTAGCTTCCATACTCCTTTCAAAGGTGGTTAAACAAGTTAATGCTCCCACCACAAATTTCCTAGGGTATACATTTGACCACATCCATTCCAGAATCTTTTATTAGATTCCTTGATCATAGTCATTTTAACTGAGGTGATGTGGAATCTCAATGTTGTGTTGATTTGCATGTCTTTTGTGGCTAGAGAAGTTGAGCATTTTTTCATGTGGCTATTGGCCATTATTATTTCTTCTTCAGAGAGGTCTCTCTTGAAGTCTTTTTAAATAAGTTTTTTTTTTTTTGTAAGAATACTGTATATATCTTAGCTATGGTAAATAATGCTGCAGTAAACATGATGGTAGATTTATTATTGTCTGGATTGTTATCATTTGGGTAAATGCCCAAAAGAGAGATTGCTGGGTCATAGAGGAGATCTACGTGGAGTCTTTTGAGGAACCTCCATATTGTATTCCAAAGTAGATGCTCCTCATTACATGAATGGATCAAGAAAATGTGGTATATATACACAATGGAATTCAATGCCTCCATCAGAAAAAATGACATTGCCCCATTTGCTAGAAATGAAAAAACTTGGCAAAAAATTATATTAAGTGAAGTAAGCCAGGCCCAAAGAAAAATAGGTCCCATTGTTTCCCATATTTGTAGTACCTAGTATATCTGAAATAAGCAGATATGTTAAGACAAGTTGATGTTAGGCGAAATGAACGCCAAGATAAGGACCTAAATGTTTTTTTTTTCTTTCTGGCTATAGTTTCTAACATATTTTATAGATATTCCTTTGTTGTTTTGTTGGACACTTGCAGACGGTATCACCCCTGATTTCACTGTATTTTATGTTAGTATAATTTGTGGAGGGGATGGTAAAAACAAATTGTTTAAATTGGAATACACGTGGACCCATTGGAACAATGAGATGTACAAGATATTATGTCGAAAAACGAACTTTTCAACTTTGTCAGGATTGGAGTGAATGGGTATTGTGGGAGGAAATGGGAAGGGATAGTAAGGGGAAACAAAGAAGGATGCAACAATGCTTAAATAGAAATGCACTCATTTCATTGCCCATGTAATTGTAACCCCTCTGTACGGTATTTTCACAATAAAAAAAGAATACTGTAGAGAGGGGTAACAGTTACCTGAGCAAGGTAATGAGTGCATTTCCTATCAAGCATTGCCTCTTCCTTTGTTTTTCCCATACCATCGCTTCCGCCTCCACAACTTCATTCTCCCCCCCCCACACACACACACCTATTTTAAATTTCCTTTTTCAACAAAGTGCCTTGTAGATGTCATTGTTACAATGGACAACCTGTATCCCTATATAAACATTTTTTTTCTCTTCCTCTCCCCAAATTAGAGAAGTGTATATACAAGATGCAGGGCACCAACATTATATACAGTGAAAACAGGGGTTATACTGTAGAGGAGGAACATACAAAGTAAAAACAAAAACAAAAAACAATTTATTTGCTATAATGAGTATATGTCTGAGCAAGCAGAAAAAGTCAAATGCTATGTCCATATTGACCAGATAAGATGATGGTAAGTGAAATCACCACCAAGGTAGCGAAACAAGTGGTTTTCCCTTACTTGCTATTGTTTCTCTGCAAGTCTTTAACCCATTTATTAGTGGGACGGCTGTTTCTTTGAGAATTTGTTGGTGTTGGGATCAATTTTGTGAGTTCTAATTATATTTTAGGTAAGAGACCCTTGTCTGTTGGATGGGTAATGAAGATTTTTTTCTCAATCTCTGCGCTTTCCTTTGATCATGGTAGTTATGAACTTTCCCCTGTAGAAGTATGCTGTTGCACGAAATCCCTTTTGTCCAAGCTTTTCTTTGAGTTTTTGTGTTTTTGGGTCTTTCTTCAGAAAAATTTGTCCATTCAAGGAACCCTAGAATAGCTCCTGTTCCTTCCTCTAATGTTTCTATGTGTCTGCTTTCATAGTGAAGGCTTTGATCCATTTGGAGTTGATTCTGGTACAATGTGATATGTAAGAATTTAGGTTAAGTTTTTTGTTTACTAAATTTGGAAAATGGCATTTACAGAAGAAGCTGTCTTTCATCCATTCTATTGTTTTAGCTCCCTAACATAAGGTTAGGCAGCTACAGGTCTGTGGGTTTATTTCTGGGTCTTCAGTTCAATTCCATTGTACCTCAGGTCTATTCTTGTGCCAGGAAAAAGCTGCTTTGATTACTATAGCTTTGTATTGGAATTTGAAATTTTTTATTGATATTCTCCCAGCACTGGTCTTTCTGCTAAAGATTGCTTTTGTTATTCAGTGTTGCATGTGAATTTGGGGGTTGCTTCTTATTTTTCATTGATGAATGAGATTGAATTGTTGATAGGTATTGCATTAAATGTGTAGATAGCCCTTGGCAGAATTGTCAAATTATTGGTTTTCAAATCTCTCCAATTTGTTGATATATGGACTCAGCTATAAACTTGTATCTGAGTACTACGTTTGCTGTGTCCCAGAGGAGCTGGTAATTTGTGTGTTCATTTTTGTTAAATATCATGAACATTTGAATGTCCATTCTCATGTGTTCCATGACCCACTGGTGGTTCAACAAGGTGTTGTTCAGCCTCCATGTGTTACAGGATTTTCTTGGGTGGCTTTTGGTGTTGAATTCTCCTTTTATTCCCTTGTGGTTTGAGAGAATGCAGGGGATAATTTCAATCTCTCTGAATTTGGACAAATTTTCTTTGTGACCTGAAATGTGATCTATTTTGGAGAATGTTCCATGAGCTGCTGAGAAGAATATGTATTCAGATGTTGATGGGTGCTATATTCTGTATATATCTGTTAAGTCTAGTTGATCTATGCAGTTCTTTATATCTGAGGTTTCTCTCTTGAGTTTTGCTGTGTTGTTTTATCCAGCTAGGATAGTGGTGATTTAAAGTCCCCAACAATGAATGTCTTTCAATCTATATGAGATTTTAGGGCAAGTAGTGTTCCTTGGATTAATTTGGGTCCTCTGTTTTTTGGTGAACAGATACTTAAAATTGTAATATACTTCTGAAGGAGAGATCCCTTAATGAATATGCAATGATATTCTTTATCTCTTCTTGCTAATTTTAACTTGAAGTCCATTATACCTGACAATTGAATTTCAACTCCCACCTGTTTATGGTGGCTGTTTGCTTGCTAGACTTTACTCCATCCTTCCATTTTCACAAGACGTTTGTTTTTGTGGACAAGGTATGTTTTTTGAAGGCAGATTTTTTTATCTAAGTAGACAATCTATGTCGCTTAATTGGAGAGTTGATTCCATTTAAACCTGAGAATTAGGATTGAGCTGTTTGGTAATTGCTGCCATGGTATCCATCTTGTTTGGCGCTGTGCCCACTGGATTCTTCCTATGATTCTTAGACTCACTGTTAGGGGGCTGCTTCTTGGCTTTTATTGTGCTCTTGCTGGTTTTCTATATGTAAGATACATTTCCATGTCTTGTATAATGCTATTTTGGTGGAGATATATATGTTTTCAGTGTTTGTTTTTCTGAAAGATTTTTATTTATCCTGATGTTATGAAGGATAATTTAGCTGAGTGGTGTATTCTTAGTTGATAGTTGTTTGTCTTTAGGATGTGGCATGCATCATTCCAGGCCCTTTTTTTTTTTTTGGAGGCGATCCAGTCGTGGGGCCTGAACTCTGGGCCTGGGCGCTGTCCCTCAGCTCCTCAGATCAAGGCTAGCGCTCTGCCACTTGAGCCACAGTGCCCCTTTCAGCATTTTTCTTCTTGCTTATGTTGTGCTGAGTAATCAAACCCAGGGCCTGAGCCAACTTCTTAGTCCATTCCAGAGCCTTTTACTTTCATTGACTCTGCTGAGAATTCTGAAATTATTCTGATTACTTTCCCTTTATAGGTGATTAATTTTTCACCCTGAAAGCTTTAATCAGCCTTTCCTTTGTCTCAATTCATCCTGTGTGGATTACAATGTGACAGTGGGATGTTCTATCTATTCTGGTCTGTTCTATCTGGTATTCTAAAGTCTTCTTGTGTCTGAATGGACCTATCATTTTGAATGTTTGGGAAGTTCTCTGCTAGGATCCTGTTAAATAAATGTCCTAGACATTTCACTTCTCTTAGCCTTCTTCTACAACCATTAGCTTTAAATTAGCCTTTTGGTGGTCTCTTCTAACTATTGAATAGATCTATCATATTTCTTAGATTTGTACTTTTTTTTATAGCGTCACGGCTGTCTTCAGTCCCAGATATTGGATCCCCTGCACAGACTAACCTACTCTCAAGGCTTTTTATTGTGTTCTTATTTCCTTTCCTTCTAATTGGTCAGATTTGATGGCTTCAGATTCTTAGTTGGAGCTCTGCTTTACGTATTGTATGGACTTTTTACCTTCTTAATATGGTTTTCAGTATGTATTCTAAAATCTCTTGATTGGTTATAAGTTAATTGGACAAACTTTCCTTTCATTGGGCTTCACCTAGCATTTACTTTGTAGCCTCCAGGGATTGCCAAAGCTTTCTGTTTATGGATTCCATTAATACATCTCCTAATCTTTTTTTTTTCTCATCTTGCTCATGCAATTCCTCAATTACCCTTTGATCAGCCTCTCAGGCTCATTAATTCCTGTATTAATCTTTCCTTGGCCTTATCATGCTCTTGCACTTCCCTATCACGTTCACACAGAGTCTTTTGCAGGCTTTCAAACTTTTCATTCAACATAAGTATCAGTAGTGTTTGTTAGAGGATTTTGGGAACTCTCCCCTGGATTATTATATTTATTTATTATATTATTTTTATTGTGAAAATAGTATACAGAAGGTTTACAATTACATAAGCAATTAATGACTATATTTCTTATCACTCATTTTTGCCTCCTCCTTTGTTTCATCTTCCCATATCTTCCTATCCCACCACCACTACTGCTCTAATGTTGTAAAGTTCATTTTTTGACATTAGGTCTTGTACATCTCATTGTTGCAATGGGTCCACCTGTATCCCTATTTAAACAATTGGTTTTTCCCTTCCCCTGCACAAATACAATGAAAACAGGGGTTATTCCTTGGAGGAGGCAGGCAAATCAACAAAAAAAAATCATAAATATGTTAGAAAAAAAAAATTGAGTTCTTGTCTTGTAAATTTGTTCAACCAATTTGGAAAGTAGTATTGGAGGTTCCTCAAAAGACTCCATATAGACCTACCCGTGATGCAGCAATCCCACTTTTGGGCATTTAACTGAAGAATCACAAACAAGACCAAGACCATATTAAAGCTACCACCACAACTATTTTTATTACAGCATTATTTATGATAACTCAGATTTGGAACCACCTCATATGCCCCTTAATAGATGAATGGATCGATAAAATGTGGTATATAGACACAATGGAATTCTCTGCCCCCCTCAGAAAGAATGGCATTGCCCCATTTGTTAGGAAATAGAAGTACTTGGAATAAATTATATTAAGTGAAGCAAGCCAGTCTCAAAGAAAAATAGGTCTCACTGTTTTCCTTATTTGCAATAACTAGTATATGTCTGAAACAACCAGAAATGGTCAGAGAAGTTGATGTTAGGCAAAATGAACCCCAAGATACAGACTCCCACTCATTGTTAGTGGGTGTAGAGATACCTGGCCATATCATTTTTCTTGTCTTTCTCCACCGTGTTCTGTCAATTTTTGTATGAAGGCAAAACCAATACAGTGCTAGCACACTGTTTTAGGAAATCATCAACCTAAGCTCTGTAGTTGCACAAATTGTTTAACACAGTTAAAGTAAGTACATATACAATCCAGTTCATTACATAGAATCTACTTCTACAACAAACAACTAGGGATACATAGACTAAGAATATGAAAGAAGTCAGAAGACCAGAAATTAGTAAGTTCAGGGAGAATTTTGAGGAGAAACTAAAATTAGAGATATATGGGGATGGAAAGTGAGAGAGATAACACAATACCTAAATGCTGAGATAGGAAATGAATAGAAGGAAAGGAGAAGGGAGATACAGAAAAAGGAAAAAGGACACATTTTTAAATGAAACACTTAAAAATGTATATAGGAATAATACAACTAAGGGAGTTAATGATGAGTGTTTGTGAATTAAGTAACCAATACATTAATTAGTATGTGCATAATTACAAATAAGGTCAAATAATTGAATATGGATATATATCTGAAGATGAATTGAACAGCTATTAAATATAGCAAAGGAAGCACAAAAGTACCAAGATAAAAAACAAAAACAATAAAAAACTAAAATAAAAATGATGAAAAATTAGAAAATTTTTTTTAAAAATTCTAAAAGCAGATGGACAAAAATGTTCTTCCGTTTTTTTTCCAGGCAGGATCTTCTATCTCCCCTGAGACCTTAACCAGTTTATTGGTGCTCTGGTTTGTTTACAATGTTTGATTTTCCTGTGGTGTCATTGGTTTCTTAAATCAGTTTGTTTCAGCAGGCAGAACAAAGCTCTTCCTTACTAGAGATTTTATAACATCTTCCCAGGTTAATTCAATGGGAGAGTGATTTCCTTTGAGACATGTCTGTTCCTTCTAGCTTGGAGTGGCTCTGATGGGGCTAGGCTCAGGGTAATGTTGAGGCCTGTCAGAATGTGTACTTTTTCCCTGAGGGGCTAGCTCCTGAGACACTCATATAGCTCAGCCTGGAGCCATTGTCAGGATTTATATTTACTGAGTTTCCAATTTTTTTTTCTTTTACTCTCAGGCAGCTAGGTCTGTTGACTGAGCTACATTTGGTGGGATAGCCTCTTACCCAGTGATGAAAGTCAGTCATCTGCAGGCAGAGATTCCTCTGCCTGGAAAGTAAAACTTTCTCTTTGCCTGGATCTGAGCCTGGCACATCAGGTTCCTTTGATCTGTTAAATGGCTCATAATGGTTTCTTCAAAGGTCTTAGTATGGGGTGTTCTGCCAGGTCTTTTTCAGTATCAAGGATGGAGTTCTCCTCTTGTGGTTGGGAGTATCTACTTTCCCACTCTTGCTCTGTGGAAATGATTAAGGAAGTCTTGCTTGTGTGGTACTCATGCCTTTCCATGGGTTTCCAGGCCATCTATTGTCTGCAAAAGTCTGTGGTTAGCAGGATGAAGATGTTTGCTCCTTGTCAGTTTTTTCTGGTGGTGCCTATAATCCGCTCACATACCACTTCTTGTGAGTGTATTCTGGGTATTTGTTGATGAGGTGGCAATGGTATCAGCTCCTGTAGCTACTGCTAAGGACAATTTTGAGAGCTCATGTCTGTCTCCATAACCAAGCTGCATGTATTTTCCCCATCTGACCAAGCTCTCTTTACTATTAAGGTATGTCATGTGAGTCTAAAGTCTTGGACTTTGCACTGGAACAATAAAAATGGGTTCTATGAGAGATGTTGATTAAACATATTAGGACTGCTAAACACTTGTAAAAAAACACATGTCCTTTGTGACACAATAGTCTCTAGTATACCCATATATTCATTGTGAATTAGAGACAATTGAGATTCAACCTGCCATTGTAACATCAAAACTTTTTGTGACACCAACTGTCTCACATTGTCCTTATGATAGCATCAGATAATTGTGATATCACAAAACTTACAATCATAACATACCCTATGACATCACATTGCATTGTGACATCATGGACAAATTGTAAACGCCTACTCTGTAATGGCATCCTATTTCAAATGTGGCATGTGTGTTATCAGAAACCCAGTGTGAACTAATCACCATTGTGACATCACATTGCCATAATGATATCAGTAACCCACTGTGCCATCACAAACCTGTCTTCTCCACAAACTATCTTTGCCATGTGATACTTTAGGCTAATATTTTTTTTCAATTTGTGAGCTAATAATTTGTTTTCAAACTGATAATATTTCAGATATGACATGTTATAAAAGACATCTTCTGTGATATCAAGGCCACTCTGACATCACACTGCCAGATGTCATGACCATTGTGTCACATAGTGAAATCAGAAACCTGCTAGCACTTCATCACATTTTTCACAATACACATATTAGAGACATCACAGTTCCTATGTGAACTCATATATTCATTATGAGTTAGTGAAAATTGTGATCCTGTATACAATTTTGCTATCCATACCTCTTTGTGACATCTCAAACCTACTGTGATCTTATCACAGTAGACATCAACAGCTAATGGTGATTTCAAAACATTATTATGACATGATATTTCGACCACATTTTCATTGTGATATCACTGTTCCATAGTGTTTTCTGAACACTTTAATTGCTGTAAGGGAAATCATCCGAGAAGTCTCATTTTGAAATATAGTATATTGTAATATTTATAATAGAGTTTACAGGTTGCAAGTAGCCAATTGTTACAAAGGCCTACAGCAAACAAACAAAAGTAACACAGCTAGGAAACATGCTAAAGAGAAACAAAAAACAAAAACCATGCCAACAATGGTATGGATAGCTTAATTGGGCTGCATTGATGACCAAAGCTGAGCCAGGAGACAGAACACAGGACATGATCAGTGAGACAATTGGCATGACATAATGAGGTCTAAGCTGGTTCAGACCTAAGTAGAGTGGTGCAGAGGTCAGATCATCAGGAAATTCCCAGTTCAAGCAAATTCAGTTACCTATCAGCCAAGTACCCACACCTGTCTCCAGGAATATGGTCATGCACATTAACTTGGAGTTAGGTGAAAGGCAGGGGGTTTTCTTCCCCCAGCATGAAAGCAAGATGCTAGAACCCACAATCAACCATGTGGCCATTAAGGTGATGGCCTGAACTCACCTCCATACTTCATCATGACTGCATAACATTTTAAATATCAAGCTCCTTCCTTGAACATTGTGAACATTGAATTCATTGTGAACTAGTAGCAACTGAAGTCAGACATATCATTGTGATATTACAAGCTCATTGTGACATCCCAAATCCATTGGGACCTCATCATCACTGTAATATCTAATTGCTGATGTGACATCATGATCATATTGTGACTTGAAGTTCCTTCCGAGAACTACATGTTGGAGCTTCCCAGAATTTACCTGTTGGCAACTTTCTATATACAAGTTTGTCAGGCAGCGGCCCCAATGGTTTTCAAGATAATTTTGGCAGTAGTTGCTGGCAAATTACCAGCATGTCAAATAACCAGATACAGACAGAAGGTTTGAGCATGTAATTCTTTTCACAATATCAGTACCCACATTTACACACTTGTTACCACTCTTTTTTGCTTCATGCTTCAATCTTAATGAGTAGTAGCTCTCAAAACACCCTGATTTTAGGGTGGTCCACTGAGCTGCCTGATCAGCTCCGTTCTTTCCCTGCACCTACGTGTTCTCTAGTTTCTTTAACTCCTTTTTATTATTCTGAACCTGTTTGCAGGTTGGAGACTTCTTCCATTTATCCTCCTCCTTTTCACTCTTTAAAGCTTGCTTTTATGATACCAATCTCCTTTTTTAAATTCCTCCTGACCTTGCAAGTGTTTTGCCAGGGTCACAGGAAAGTTCAACTGCTGCTCTTTCAGCAGCACCATTGCTTGATCTTCATCTTCTCCGTTCAATTCACAGTGGGGCTATTGAGAGGGTTTTTTTCACTTCTATCTGCTTCATTGGGACATGCTATTTTGCATTACATATATGGTGAGGATCTTGTCATTGTCTTTGGATTTTCCTCTAGTAGCTCCTCTTTCTTGTTTTACACTTTCTTGTATTTTTAGGACAAGTCTTCAACTGTATAACTATTGTATTTTTGTGCCTAATGCTGTTTTTCCAGGGTATTTCCCATGAAAATATGAGTGTCCTTGACTCTTTCTAAAGAGTAACAATCCGTATTTTGACCCATTTATTATTCTGCTTAGTTTTCTTGGCCTATTCTTCAATGACACAGGAATTTGGGGTCTATTATTCTAACTGGCCTTTCAGTTCTTCCTCTGGTGCTTTGAATTTTTGCACCCACCCTTCAAAGGTAAAAGCTTAATGCACTCTTGTATCATGACCAGCTCCTTTTACCTGGCCTTGATTTCACATACAGTGGCAGGATCTTCTCCCTGCCTTGCTTGTAGTCAGCAAGGATGGAAGCATTGTTGTCCTTCTTCTCCTCAGCCTGTGACCTGTGGGCTCGACCTTTGCATCAGGCACACCTTGTCTGATGTACTTGGATTCATTTGATTCTGAGTTTTTCTCAGTTTCATTTTGTGAATTTTTGTTCTTATTTTTGACTCACAATTTTATGATTTATGTCTTCAAATCTTTTCTTCACATCTGATAATTCTTTCTTTTCTCCACTGTGCTGTTTAATGAACTTTTAATCTATTTGTAGGTTTTGATTGGCATACATTTGAGATTTAGAATATTTTTTAGCCTGTGTTTTCAAACAGAAATGTGTGAAATTTTTCATCACCACATTTTTTCTTAAGTTCAGTGGGCTGATTTTTAAGTTTACCACAGTTGGATTTCAGACTCCTGAGCTCATTTGCCTTGTTCTCAAGAGATATAATCACAGTTTCCCAGTGGCAACCTGCCTACTTAACATGTCATTTTTAATCCTTCTCTTCCTTGGAAATTCCTTTTTCCCTTGCTGTTTACTTCCAGTAAGCACACAGATCCAGTCCTAGAGGTTCCCTATTGATATTTGCAAATGAATTAAACTGTATTCACCCTAAATCTCTTGATTCCTGTCCTGGTGCTGCTATGTGAAACCCCTTCTTAGACTGTTTTTTCTTCCACTGTAAAACTGTTATGAAACACCTGTTGGGCAACTGTTACCTACTCAGATAATACCTTTTCTCAAATCCTTCTAAATTGTGAAGCTCTTTTCCTAATATCTGGGCCGACGGTGTAGTGAAAGCCATATTTAGGGCTCTTCAATTATCGTGAACTTCAGGATCTATTGACATATAGTTCCTATAGGCCTCTTGGTGGCTTTCTAGAAAAGCATTAGGGGATTCATTGGGGAACTATAGTCTCATTCATCTTAATTAAATTAGTTGGGTTCCTAGCCACTGCCCTTACCCTGCTAACAGGCTTGCAATATTGCTAAGGAAATCCTTACCTTGATTGCTGTTCTACTCCCAGCTTGGTCGAGTCTGGGGAATGATTTGCTCCAATAGTAATGGGTCTTCAGTGGGGGAATGATCTGGTCCAAGGACCACCTTCAAGCCACTGTGCTGGATATGCTCCCTTCCTCCCAGGTAGAAAGCACCTGTAAATGTTGCCCTCAGTCATTCCAGGTGGGCTGATTTAACGAGATGAGGCCCTGGGGTTTCTCAGAAAAGGACAGATGTTGCTATTTCCCCTTATACATGACACTAATTGTAAAGGGAACATGTATTAGAAAGTTGGTTTGCCCACCATCTCCCCAATGTGCCTGTTGTGTACCACATCAGGGTGGTTCAAGAAACTAATTCTGGTATGGAGGGACTGAACATCAGAGATGCTGATGGTACAGATTAGGAGGACGTTTCTTCTTCTGAGGAATCCTGTAACACCAGAAGGAAGATATTTCAGTTACAGGAACTTTAACATATTGTACTCCCATCCTGGAAAAAAGGGAGTAATCAGAGGTGTATACAGGAAACAGAACTATCAGCACACACAAATAGCCATAAACCCTAAACCCATATGTCCCATATCTCTCAGTGATGCTCCCTTGAGGAGGTATGAGATGACCTCTGCAGGAGATCCTATAAGGGCTACTGAAGAGATCCTAGATGACCTCTGGAGAAGGTCCCAGATGGCCTTTAAAGGAGACTACAAAAGACCACTCAAAGAGGTCTCAGATGGCTTTAAAGGACCCTCCAGATGACATCTTGAATTCTCTAGTTGACCTCGAAAGGAGGTCCCAGATGGCCTCATGATGAGGTTCCTATCAATGTACTGAGGACATCTGAGATGACCTGTTGAGAAGGCCTAATCTGACCCCTGGAAGAGGTCCCAGATGCCTTCTCACTTAAGTGCCCAGATTACCAGTGGAAGAATTCCCAAATGTCCTCTTCAGGGAACCCAAATGACCTCCAGAGGAATTCCCAGGTAAACTATAGGAGAGGCCCCAAATAGCCTCTTGAAGAATCCCCAAATTTAAACTGGGTCAGTCCCAGATGTCCTACCAATAAAACCCCTGACAGGAGGAAGACCTAGATGAGGACCTCGAGGAGAGCTAAGTAAACCTCCAGATTAGGTCACAGATGGCTTCCAAAGGAGCCCAAGATGAACACTCAAGAAGGCCTCAGATAGCTTCTCAAGGATGGCCCCTTGAGATTACCCAAAATATCCTTCAGAGGAGGTCCAAATGGCCTATTGAGAATGCCACAGATGAGCTCCAGAAGAGGTTTCAAAATCAGGCTGACAAGTTTGCCGAGACTCTCACTCCTATATGGGTCTGAAATAACTCTTCTTTTCTGTTTTTTAGTTTTTGTTTTTCTTTTTTGGCTGGTCATGCCTGAACTCTGGGCCTGGTCCCTGTCCCTCAGTTCATCTGCTCAAGGTTAGCACTCTACCACTTGAGCCACTGTGCCACTTCTAGCTTTTTCTGTGGTTTTGAGGAATGGAACCCAGGGCCTCAGGCTTGCAAGGCAAGGACCCTACCACTGAGCTACCTTCCTAACCCTGAAATGACTCATCCCTGTTGGTCCACAGGAAAGAACAACTCTAGGGAGGCTTTAACCCCTGAAGGATCAGAAACTCACATGCAAGGAGGTTTTCCGAGGGACTAAGGCCCAGTTATGTCCATATGGATTATCTCTATGGGGCCTCCAAAATTTAAGTCCTGTAAACCATGAAATAATCCATCAAGGTACAATTAAGATAATAAAATTATTTACACTACAAAGGGGCCTGTGTTTATCTTGTCCTGGGCTGGATAATCAAGCCAAGAGCAGCATTGAACACCAAACTTCAGACATCCAATGGGCAGCAATGACGTTTGTTAATTCATCTGTAAAACACCAATACCAAAATTATGTTCTCCAAAACTCCAAACTTCAAAAGACAAGGTTTTTCTTTTCCCTTCCTCCCTCCTCTACAGATCTTTCCTTTCTTCCAGGTTTTTCCCTATTCCTTTTCCACCAGTTCCTTCTTCTTTTTATGTCTCTCTACGTTCCACAGGACTGTGGCCCATTGATGAGTTTCCATCCTTACCCTCCTGCTCTCACTCAACTTCCTCTCTTGTCAGGTCTTGCCCTCCTGCTGTCTCACCACTTTCTTCCAGTTTTTTCCCCTCTTTCTCTCCCCTTCGTTTGATATGAACACAGCATATATAAGGGCTGTACAACTCCAGCACTCCAACAGATCTCTTGCCTAAGTTTTCAATTGTCACTTCTCAAACTGCACAATGTCCCATCCTTCTTAACATATCTCTATGTGTTACATGACAGCTCAACCATTTCTGAAGCATAAACCACCCTCTCCCATTGACTAGGCCATAGGGGCAAGATGATGATTAGCTCCCACAAATGATTGGGGCCCAGGTGCTTATTCTAGCATCCTGATTGATAACAAGTACCAATTGAAATTCATATTACAAACTCATTATGACAGCACCAAACAATTGTGACCTCATCATCAATATGACATCACTCATGCATTTAGCCACAATCACATTGTGACATCACAAACCTATTATGGCCTCTTACAATAGTTGAAAAAACACATGGCCTTTGTGACATCACAGTCCCTTTGTGTACCACTATCCTCATTGTGTACTATGACAATTGAGATCAGACATGTCATTGTATCATCACAAAACCTTTCTGAGATCATTTCCAGTGTAACATCACATTGCTCATTGTGACATCACCAACCTACCACATCACCATAGCATTATTACTTCACATTGTCATTGTGATGTCATAGGCAGATTGTGAATGCCTATTCTCTGATTTCATTCTATTTCAAATGTGGACTCTGGGTTGATAGCAGAAACCCTTATGATGCAGTAACCAGTGTGACAGCATATCATATTTGGTACATAACTCCAATTGTGTTTTTGAAAAACTAATATTACTTCATTACATTTTTCAAAATCATGGCCTTTGTGACTTCAAGCTCCTTATGTGAAACCCTATACTTATTTCTAACTAAGAGCAAATGAAATGGATATGTAATCGATATTCCTAATATTATGAAATCGCCTCATTACATCTGTGACAGCACAGACCTATAGTGACATCACATTGCTGTTGTGACATCAAAATAAAATTGTGACTTCTCAAAACTATTAGGGCCTCTGAGCAACTTTGAAAAAACACATCATTTTTGTGATATCACAGTCCCATTTTTATCCATATTTTCATTGTGAACTAATGACCACTGCAACAGATATGCCAGTGTAATACCACAAACCATTATAACACCATAATTGTCATTTTGACATCATCACCTTATTTTGATATCACCAAAGTACAATGACATTATTACGGCATCATATAGCCATTGTGACATTATAGACACATTGTGAATGCCTATGTTGTGATTTCTTTCTTTCAAAGAGGCATGTGGTTGATATCAGAAACCCATTTTGACTTCATAACTATTGTGACATGACAATCCCTTTGTGACCTCACATTGCCATTGTGATATCATTAACCCATTTGACATCACAAATTGGTCCTGTCCTATTAATTTTTGTTACATATTGCCATTTCAACATCTTAGATTCTAGGTAAGTTCATAATTTGTTTTTCACAAAGTATGTCAGGAATGTATGGTATCAGATATCCACTCTGACATCATGGACACTGTGACACCACACAGCTAAATGCCATTGACCAATGTGTTACATTGTGACATCACAAGCAAGTCAACTATTGTGAGACATCACAGTCCTTTGAGAACTCATAATTATTGTACGTAAATGACAATTGAGATTCACCATGCCATTGTGACATCATCAACCCATAGTGATATTACAAATCTATTGTGAGCTCCTCAACACAATTTTGACATCAAACATAATTATGGAAGGGGGGACCAAGATGGTGCTGAAAGATGGAAACACCACAGCTCTTTCCAAACAAACAGAGAGAGTTCCAAAGTTCAATTTCTTCATAAGACCCATGACTGAAAAGATGGCCAAACAGATAAAAAGAGGTGCAATAAAAAGTAAAGGAAAAATTACAATGGGAAAAACATGAAGACCCTTCCTCAACCATTAATGTCCTTGGAAATCTGTGCCAAACCAGAGCGCAGCCCAGAGCCCCCAGAACCACATTAGGCTATCTGAAGAATGCACACGAGGAACATACCCAACGTGCTGGTGCCAGAATCAGTGATTGTTAAAAGAGGAACCTCAGAGCTTGGAACCTTCACAAAGAACTTTCACCAGCCCCTCTTCGGTAGAGCAACCTTGCATAATCCTACCAAATTCCCCAGGCCTCACTACAGTGGTTTGAAGCCAAGAACTACAGGGGTTCATCCACAGAAGGCCAGTGCAGGAGTCTCCCGTGTGCCTGTGCTGATTTGGATATTGCAAATAGAGACAAAATCATCGGAGATCAGAACATGCAGAAAGATACTATTAGACCCCTCACTGGCAAAGTGGATCGATGTCATCCTGCCAAAACTCCTGGTCCCCCAGAACCACCAATAGGAAGCCAATGCAAAAACACCCATGGTGCTTACCAAGACAGCATAAATAGAGTCAAAGATGGTGTAAAACACAGGCCCTGAGCCACCACCATCACCCAGCCCAGCCCACAATCATCTCAATACAATGCTAACCCTGGTAGCAACCTGCAATCTACAGTGCACAGAGACAATGATCTGTGCCAGCACCATTCGACAGCTCTCAACCAGTACTAGCTATGTACCCCAACAGGAACACTCTTACCCCATTCCAAGAGAGACCAGTGCTGGCAGTAACCTCCAGAGCTTGATCCATATCCTTCCCCCTGCAACCTGGACTACAGGATTCACTAAAACTTTGCAAGGACCCCATCAGCCTTTGGAGCACACCTAGCCCACCAGGCTTGAAAAAAAGCAACCCAGAAAGAGAGCTTTAACATTCAAGCCGGGAAGAGCACCAAAGGGCCACAGGAGCCAGAAGAAGAAGAAATTCAAACTGTGTACCCTGCGTGGGAAAGCCAGCAGCACAGGTCCAACCTAAGCCCAAAGAGTGTGTCCCAGGATAGTGACAGAAAGACAGGACCAGGCATGGGTATTGGTGACTGAGTTATATAAATGACCCCTCCTGATTGAAATCAGAGGCTGAGCACAGGTTTCAGAAGAGGCTGGAAAGAAAAGCACAGCAGCCCTCAGGAACCAACCCATGACAGCAAAAGATCTGTGTGTGTGCAGGGAGCCAAACACCAGAGCCTAACTTGTGTATCCCAGACTGGTTATTGAACAACTCAGGCCACCAGCACCTAATTATAGTCAGGAATGGGCTGGAAAGATGGCTCAGTGTTAAATTGCATGCCTTGCATGCATGAGGACCTGGTTCAATTCCTCAGCACCACATAAGCAGAAAAAACAAGATGTGGAAATGTGGCTCAAATGGTAGAGTGCTATCCTTGATCTGAAGATCAGAGGGACAACACCAAGGCCCACAGTTTAGGCCCTACAACAGACAAAAGATAAGAACCACATGATTATCTACATTGATGAGGAAAAGGCTTTTGATAAAATACAAATTTATTCATGTTAAAGGCTCTGAAGAGAATAGGAGAGGAATTTTCTTGAAACTCTGTAAGCCATATATGATAGAGCAATAGCCAATATTATACTTAATGGGGAGATATTACAACAGATTCTCCTAAAATTAAGTACAAGGCAAATATGCCCACTCTAACCACTCCTCTTCGATATAGTCCTGGAATGCTTAGCCAGAGTTATAAGGCAAGAGAAAGACTTTAAAGGGATCTGCATTGGGAAGGAAGAAGTTAAACTATCATTTTTTGCAGATGAAATGATATTATACCTCAATGATCCTAAAACTGCCACACCAAAACAGTTTATAAGCCACTTTGGCAAAGTAGTGGGATACAAAAACCCACAAAAATCAGTTCTCTGTATGCACACCAACAACATATAAGCTGAAAAGAAAATCAAGGAAATAACACCATTCACATAATGACCTCAAAAAATAAAATATATTGGATTTAACCTTACCAAAGATGGAAAGGATCTATTTAAAGTAATGTCTAAAAACATAAAGATATCAGGACACAAGGAAATGGTGCCAAAACAATTCTAAGCAAAAAAAGGGAGGGTTCTCTATGCTGGACTTCAAACTCTACTATAGAGCCATAATAAAAAAGACAATTTGGTATTGCATAAAAGAAAAAAAGTGGAATAGAATAGACAATCCAGAAATAAAACCACATGCTTACAATCATCTGATATTTGACAACTCAAAATCGATAAAATACCATACCAGCAATCCAGAAAATCTGAATCTACTGAAGCACAGACTAAGAGAGACACTTGAATTTATAGGCACAGGTAGGAACTTCTTTAGCAGAGTCCCAGCGTCACAACAAATTGGGGAGAGACTCAACAAATGGGACTACTTTAAAACAAAACAATTCTGCACAGATAAAGACATAGCAACCAAACTAGAAAGAACCAATTGGGAAAAAAAATTTACCAGCAATATATCAGACAAAGGTCTACAGTATATACACTAATCTCCCAAACCTAATGAACCAATTACTAAAATGTCAAAGGAACTAAAAAGAGACTTATCAGAAGAGACAAAAATGGCAAAGGAGCACATGAGGAAATGCTATTCATCCGTGGCTGTAAAGGAAATGCAAATAAAAACAATCCTGAGATATCACCTTATTCCATTAGCATGGTCTGAATCCTAAGGTCAGACAAAAACAAAGGCTGGAGGGAGCCATTGACAAATACAGAGAAAATAACTCTATTGCATTGCTGCTGGGAATGGACACTGACACAACCACTTTGGAAAGCAGTCTGGAGGTATCTCAGAACTAATCATAGACCTTCCCAATGACCCAGCCATACCACTCCTATGCATCTACGCTGAACAACTGGAACCAGGATACAAGTACACATGCACTTCCATGTTTATTGCAGCACTGCTCACAATGATCAAGATATGCAAACAACCCAGATGCCCTACTCGATGATCCTAATGGGTAAATAGAACCAAAAATGGTGGTACCAATATACAATGGAATATTATGCAGCCATTAGAAAGGACAAAATAATGGTATTTGCAGGGATATGGATGGAACTAGAAAAATAATTTTGAGTGAGTTAAGCCAAAAGAGACAAATGGAAAACGATCTCCTTGATATGTGATTATTAAACACAACATGTAAAGAGATACAACAAAATAAACAGCACTCGACAAAGAAAGAACTTCCAGTCATCTTGTTTGATTACAAAATAACCCAAAGCTATTGGCCACATTTAAGGTGTATATGCACACATCTGAGGGAAACTAAGAAGAGGACACAGAATCAGAGATACATAGAGGAAAACAGAAGGATGCATCAGCTGCATTGGACATTAATGAAAATGAACTTAGCAACTCAAGGTCAGTGATGGGAGGGAGGGAATGAGGGAGATAGAGAGAAAAGCTGACAGTAAGCAAAAGGAAAAATGTACATATAATTTGTTTTTTTTAATTAATTAATTTATTTATTTATTGTGAACATACTGTACAGAGGGTTACAATTACATGGGCAAGGTAATGAGGACATTTCTTATCGAGTATTGCATCCTCCTCCTTTGTTTACCCTTCATTCACATCCCTTCTCAGTCTCCCTGCTCCACCCCACCCAACCCTCCCTCCCCCCCTCACCAAAATTTTGAAGTTCGTTTTCGACAATGACAACTTGTACTTCTCATTGTTGCAACGGGCCACCTGTATCCTTAAAAGACTTGTTTTTCCCCATCTCCTCTACAAATCATACCGACATCAAATATAGTGAAAGCAGGGGATATACTGTGGGCAGGGACATACGAAGCAACAAAGAAATAATCTTATAAATGTGTTAGAAACAAATGCATGAAAGAAAAAAAAAACATTTAAGTACATATCTAAGCGTTCATTTTCCTAACATCACATTATCTGAACTTTCATGCTTGACTCATACATATACTACATATTGTAAATAAGGGAAACCATGGGACCTATGTTTCTTCGGGCTTGGCTTACTAAACTTAATATAATTTTTTCCAAGCCTTTCCATTTCCTAACAAATGGGGAAATGTCATTCTTTCTGATGGAGGCATAGAATTCCATTGTGTATATATACTACATTTTCTTGATCAATTCATCTACTGAGGGGCATCTGGGTTGGTTGCATATTTTAGCTATGGTAAATAATGCTGCAATAAACATAGTTGTGCTGGTAGCTTTAGTGTGGTCTTGTTTGTGGTAAATGCCCAAAAGTGGGATTGCTGGGTCATAGGGGAGCTCTATGTGAAGTCTTTTAAGGAACCTCCATACTGCTTTCCAAAGTGGTTGAACAAGATTACACTCCCACAAACAATGCAGTAAGGTTTGCTTCTGTCCACATCCCCTCCAGCATCTGTTGTTGTTAGAGTTCTTGATTTTTGCCATTCTAACTGGGGTGAGGTCATATCTCAGTGTAGTTTTGATTTGCATTTCTTTTATGGCTAGGGTTGTTGAGCATTTCTTCATGTGTCTATTGGCCATCCTTCTTTCTTCTTCAGAGAAGTTTCTCTTTAAGACTTTAGCCCACATATTTATTGGACAGTTGTTTCTTTGAGGATTTGTTGTTGGGGGCTTTAATTTTTTGAGTTCCAAATATATTTTAGAAATGAGACCCTTGTCCGTTGTATGGTTATTCAAGATCTTTTCCCAATCTGTGGGCTTTCTATTGATCTTGCTAGCTATGTCTTTTGCCATACAGAAGCTCTGCAACTTCATCAATCCCATGTGTCCAACCTTTCTTTGATTTGTTGTGTTTCCGAGTTTCTATTAAGAAAATTTAGGCCTACGCCAAGGAGACCTAGGGTTTCTCCTATTCCATTCTGTAATGTTTTCAGAGTGTCTGCTTTGACTCCGAGGTCTCTGATCCTTTTGGAGTTGATTCTGGTGCAGGGTGATATATAAGGATCTAGCTTTAGTTTTCTGGATGTTGTTAACCAATTTTGCCAGCACCATTTACTGAAGAGGCTGTCTTTCTTCCATTCTATTTGCTTAGCTCCCTTATCGAAGATGAGATGACTATAGGTCTGTAGGTTCATTTCTGGGTTTTCAATTCTATTCCATTGGTCCTGAGGTCTGTTCTTATGCCAGTAACAAGCTCTTTTGATTACTGTGGCTTTAAAGTAGAGTTTGAAATTTGGTATTGATATTCCTCCAGCAGTGTTCTTTCTGTTGAGGAGGGTTTTTGCTATTGGGGGTCTTTTATTGTTCCATATGAATTTTTGGATTGCCTCTTCTATTTCCTTGAAGAATGAGATGGGAATTTTGATAGGTATCGCATTGAATTTGTAGATAGCCTTGGGAAGTATTTCCATTTTCATGATGTTATTCTTTCCAATCCAGGAGCATGGGAGGTTTTGCCATTTTGAAAGTTCTGTTTTGATTTCCTTTTCCAAGATTTTAAAGTTTTCATCATATAGTTCCTTCACTTCTTTGGTTAAATTAATTCCTAGGTAATTTATTTGTTGTTGGGCTATTTCAAATGGAGATTCTTTCCTAATTTCAGTCACACTTTTTTGATTGTTGGAATATAGAAAAGCCATTGATTTTTTGGAGTTAATTTTATGCGCTGCTACTTTGCCAAAGTTTTGAATTTGGGAGTGGAGTCTATGGGGTGCTTTAAATACAAGATCATGTCATCTGCAAAGAGGGAGAGTTCTATTTCTTCTTTCCCTATTTGGATCCCCTTTATTTTTGGATCTTGTCTTATTGCTGTAGCTGGCATTCTAATACTAGATTGAAGAGAAGTGGAGAGAGTGGACATCCTTGTCTTTTTCCTGAGTTAGGAGGAAATGGCTTCAGTTTTTGGCTGTAGATTTGTCATATACAGCCTTTATTGTATAGAGGAATGTTCCATGGATTCCTAATTTTTCCAAAACCTTCATAATAAATGGTTGTTGGATCTTGTCAAATGCTTTTTCTGCATCTATTGAGATAACCATGTGGTTCATATTCTTGCTCCTGTTGATGTGATGAATAATATTAATAGATTTGCATACATTGTCCCAGCTTTGCATCCCTGAAATGAAACTTGTTTGATCGTGGTTTATGATTTTTTGGATGAGTTGTTGAAGTCAATTGGCCAAAATTTTGTTGAGAAGTTTTGCATCAATTTTCATCAAAGAAATGGGTCGATAGTTCTCTTTTTTTGAGGAGTCCCTGTCTGGTTTTGGGATGAGGGTTATGATGGCTATATAGAATGTGTTCGGTAGAGAACTTTCACTTTCAATTTCATTGAAGAGGTGGAGGAATATTGGTGTGAGCTCTGCTTTGAAGGCCTTGTAGAATTCTGCTGTAAAACCATCTTGTCCTGGACTTTTCTTAGCTGGGGGGTCTCTTATTGCTGTTTTTATTTCAATGCTTGATATGGGCCTGTTAAGATGGTTTAACTAATCTTGGTTTCATTTTGGCATGTAAATATTTGCTAGGATAAGGTCCATTTCTGCCAAGTTCTCAAACTTATTAGCATAAAGCTGTGAGAAGTATTCTCTTATAATGTTCTGGATCTTGGTTGTTTCTGTGGTGATGTTTCCATTCTCATATCTGAGTTTATTTATTTGGGTGTGTTCTCTTCTTTTTCTGATAAGATTTGCTAAGGGTCTGTCAATTTTGTTAATTTTTTCGAAGAACAAACTCTTTGTTCTGTTGATTCTTTCTATAGTTTTTGAATTCTAATTCATTTAAATCTGATTTAATTTTAATTATTTCTTTCCATGGATTGGATTGAGGTTTATCTTGCTGCTCTTTTTCAAGGAGGTTCAGATGTTTCATTAATTTGTTGGTTTCAGATCTCTCCAATTTGTTGATGTATGCACTCAGAGCTAAAACTTGCCTCTGAGTACTGCCTTTGCTGTGTCCCAGAGGAGCTGGTCATTTGTGTGCTCATTTTTGTTGAATAGCATGAACATTTGAATTTCCTTTCTAATCTCTTCCATGACCCACTCGTAATTCAGCAGTGTGTTGTGGAGTCTCCATGTGTTACCTAACATTCTTTGGTGGCTTTTGGTGTTGAGTTCTAATTTTATTCCTTTGTGGTCAGAGAGAACACAAGGTAAAATTTTAATGTTTCTGAATTTGGAAAAGTTTGCTTTGTGGCCTAAAATGTGGTCTATTTTAGAAAATGTTCCATGTGCTGCTGAGAAAAACGTGTATTCAGACGCTGCTGGGTTAAATATTCAGTAGATTTCTGTTAAACCTATTTGATCTATGCAGCTGTTTAGATCTGCGGATTCCCTGTTGTGTTTTTGACAAGTTGCTCTGTCTAATGGGAGAGTGTTGTGTTAAAATCCTCAACAATTGATATCTTTGGATCTATGTGGGATTTGAGGGAAAGTAGTGTTTCTTGGATAAATTTGGGTGCTCCCTTGTTTGGCGAATAGATATTTAGAATAGTAATTTCCTCCTGAAGGAGAGATCGCTGAATTAGTATGTAGCGACCTTTTTTATCTTTTCTCACCAATTTTAATTTGAAGTCTCTTCTATCTTATATTAGGATTGCAACTCCCTCCTGTTTATGGGGGCCGTTTGCTTGGTAGATTTTGTTCCAGCCTTTAACCTTGAAAATGTGTTTGTTTTTATGGGCAAGATGTGACTCCTGAAAGAAGCAGATTGAAGGATCTAGTTTCTTAATCCAACTAGACAGTCTATGTCCCTTAATTGGAGAGTTAAGTCCGTTAATGTTGACAGAGAGTACTGAATGGTATTTGGGAGTTTTTGCCATGTTATCCACCTTCTTGGGGGCTGTGAAAACTGGGTTCTTCCTATGGTTCTTGGATTCTCAGTTTGGGTGCAGTTTCTTGGTCTTTATTGTGGTCTTGTTGGTTTTCTATGTGTAGGACCTCTTTAAGAATCTTTTGGTTTGGTGGAGATGTATTGTTTCAATTTTTCTTTGCTATGGAAGGTTTTTATTTGGCCTTCAGTTATGAAGGTGAGTTTAGCTAGGTAGAGTATTCTTGGTTAATAGTTGTTTGTTTTAGAGCATGGCATACATCATTCTAGGCTCTTCTTTCTTTGATTGTCTCTGCTGTGAAATCTGAGGAGATTCTAACTGTTTTCCCTTCATAGGTGCCAAATTACTCAAGCTGATGCAAAACTTTGGCAAAGTAGCAGGTTATAAAATTAACCCCCAAAAATCAATGGCTTTTCTGTATGCCAACAATGAGAAAAGTGTGGCTGAAATTAGGAAAGCAACTCCATTTGTAATAGCCCCACAAAAATTAAAATACCTAGGAATTAACTTAACTAAAGAAGTGAAGGACCTCTATGATGAAAACTTTAAAATCTTGAAAAAGGAAATCAACACAGAACTAAACAAATGGCAAAGCCTCCCATGCTCCTGGATTGGAAAGATAAACATCGTGAAAATGGCAATACTTCCCAAGGCTATCTACAAATTCAACGCAATACCTATCAAAATTCCAACCTCATTCTTCAAGGAAATAGAAGAGGCAATCCAAAAATTCATATGGAACAATAAAAGACCCCGAATAGCAAAAACGCTCCTCAACGGAAAGAACACTGCCAGAGGAATATCAATACCAAATTTCAAACTCTACTATAAAACCATAGTAATCAAAACAGCTTGGTATTGGCATAAGAACAGACCTCAGGACCAGTGGATTAGAATTGAAAACCCAGAAATGAACCTACAGACCTATAGCCATCTAATCTTCGATAAGGGAGCTAAAACAATAGAATGGAAGAAAGACAGCCTCTTCAGTAAATGGTGCTGGCAAAATTGGTTAACTACATGTAGAAAACTAAAGCTAGATCCTTATATATCACCCTGCACCAGAATCAACTCCAAATGGATCAAAGACCTTGAAGTCAAAGCAGACACTCTGAAAACATTACAGGATGGAATAGGAGAAACCCTAGGTCTCCTTGGCTCAGGCCGAAATTATTTGAAGAGAGACCCGGAAACACAACAAATCAAAGAAAGGTTGGACAAATGGGATTGCATAAAGTTGCAGAGCTCTGCCGGGCAAATGACATAGCTAGCAAGATCAATAGAAAGCCCACGGATTGGGAGAAGATCTTTACTAGCCATACAACGGGTCTCATATCTAAAATATACTTGGATCTCAAAAAATTAAAGCCCCCAACAACAAATCCTCAAAGAAACAACTGCCCAATAAATAAGTGGGCGAAAGACTTAAAGAGAAACTTCTCTGAAGAAGAAAGAAGGATGGCCAATAGACACATGAAGAAATGCTCAACAACCCTAGCCATAAAAGAAATGCAAATCAAAACTACACTGAGATATGACCTCACCCCAGTTAGAATGGCAAAAATCAAGAACTCTAACAACAACAGATGCTGGAGGTGATGTGGACAGAAGCAAACCTTACTGCATTGTTTGTGGGAGTGTAATCTTGTTCAACCACTTTGGAAAGCAGTATGGAGGTTCCTTAAAAGACTTCACATAGAGCTCCCCTATGACCCAGCAATCCCACTTTTGGCGTTTACCCAAATGTTTACAAACAAGACCACACTACAGCTACCAGCACAACTATGTTTATTGCAGCATTATTTACCATAGCTAAGATATGGAACCAACCCAGATGCCCCTCAGTAGATGAATGGATCAAGAAAATGTGGTATATATACACAATGGAATTCTATGCCTCCATCAGAAAGAATGACATTGCCTCATTTGTTAGGAAATGGAAAAACTTGGAAAAAATTATATTAAATGAAGTAAGCCCGGCCCAAAGAAACATAGTTCCCATGGTTTCCCTTATTTGCAATAGCTAGTATATGTATGAGTCAAGCGGAAAAGGTCATGTAATGTGATGTCAGGAAAATGAACCCTTACATATGTATTTTAATGTTTTTTTTTCTTTCATGCATGTGTTTCTAACGCATTTATAAGATTATCTCTTTGTTGCTTTGTATGTCTCTCCCCCACAGTACAACCCCTGCTTTCACTATATTTGATGTCAGTATAACTTGTGGAGGAGAGGGGGAAAAACCAGTTCTTTAAGGATTCAGGTGGACCTGTTGCAACAATGAGAAGTACAAGTTGTCATGTCCAAAACGAGCTTTAAAACGTCGATGCGGGGTGGGGGGGGGAAGTGGGGTAAGGAGAAGGATTGGGATTGGGGGGGAGGGGGGAGGCCGGGAAGGGATGTGAAGGGTAAACCAAAGGAGGAGGCTGCAATGCTTGGTAAGAAATGTACGCATTATCCTGCCCATGTAATTGTAACCCCTCTGTACAGTATGTTCACAAATAAAATAAAATTAAATTAAAAAAAAAGGAGGTGGCAACAATGCTTGATAAGAAATATACTCATTACCTTGCCCATGTAATTGTAACCCCTATATACGGTATTTTCACAAATAAAAAATATGGTTATGTAAATAATAGAATAAGTAGATTCCCATCCCGAAGGCACACTGGAAGCAAGGGACAACAGTAGACATACCTGCTTGATGTAAGCTTTCTTTCTTCAGAGGGTAAGGATACTTGCTCTCCTTGGTGAGACTCATTCATATTGTCACATTTAATGATAGGTTCAGTTTATTTTCAATCTTGTAGCATGTACTAGTTTATTTTCTTCATTTCTGTCTTCAATCTAAATAACGTACATTGTTCACCAATTCTTTAAAATTCAGTGGTTTGACTTTTGACAAATTAATTGTCCTATAAACTTTGCTGTATTTATTATAACTCCAAGCAACTACATACTTAAGTGAAGATATTTTCTACCTATGGAACTGAGGTAGAAATCTCACAATAGGCGTCTCAATATTTTCTCACTTTTCTCGTACTTTTACTTTACATCTTTCATCAGGACTGGTTAAGTCATATTTCCTAGCTGTTAATCAAGTTTCAAGACCATGGTATATTTTCAGCAAATGACATGATACTGGTAAAGGAATCTTCATAGGTCTACTGGGCTACAGTGGATTATTGATAATTTTGTGGAATAATTTTCAGTTAATTAATGCTGTTATCTATAATCTAGAAATATTATACAAAGTTCAGTCATCAAAATATAAAATGCTCAAATTTTTTTTTTTTTTTTTTTTTCTGTATGAGACATTGGTTGCACACAATCAAGCCGATCTTTCGGTCCATTTGGCTGTGTGTCCTCAAAATATTCACAAATTAGTTCCATGGAATCAAAGCAATAAGCATATACTAATTTTGATTATACCAAATCTAATGAAGAAGTTACAGGTAAGCTTCATTTGTAGCACAAGTTCTATAAAACTATCTCTCTGATGGTGTAGTCAAGGACATGGCATTGTCCTTTCCCCTAGAATGACTGAGTTTAGTAAATAGAGCTCCTTCAGTTTTGCATTTTATCATGCATAAACCTCTCTTCAATGTTGACAACTTTTTCGGTCATGTTTATACACCAAATAATTTGCTCAATCCTTTCTTCCTTGCAAGTGCAAGTCCTTAAAATCCTATCCATCCTGTTTCATGAATTATTGCAATTGAACTGAAGTGAACAAAACATGTCAAAAAGTGGCATAATTTTATTTTCTCCTTGAGGCTTTACAACCATTTGTTGTAATTAATTTTTTTCTAATGCGTTGTTTAATGGAAATAGATTGGTGTCTTCCATATACTCTCATATCTTGCTCAAAGTAAAATATGCTATCCTAGGCCCTGAACTCAAATCTCATCTTGCACTCAAATGAGTATTTGTATCTCTCCTGGACATTATGGTTGAGAACATGTTAGCCCCAAAATTTGGGGACAAAATCTCGTACTGTCACAACAATACAGAACTGTCACAACAGAAATACAGTTTTCATCTGGAAATCATTTACATATTTGAAATGAAAAAGATAATATACAATGACTAAAAAGCAATGACTAAAAAGCGAACTGATTCCTTTCTAAACACAAGCAATAATTTGAATTGAATGTGACTATATAATTGCAGAAAAATATCATCCATGTGGTGAGAATATCTTCTTATAAATCAGAACGTTTTAAATGGAATGACTAAACCGCAAAAGGACAATCCTTCACAAAAGAGTTTTAGTGTAATTAGTAAAGTACTATTTTCAGATTCTGGTATCTATAGCAACCCCTATAATTAACCTTGTTAGTTATTTCCTGATTACAGAATATGTGTTAAGTTCTTTTTCACAGAAACTATATAAATATTGTTTTGTCCTATTCCTTTGGAAAAGATGCTCCAGTCAAAAAGTACTCTTTATTTTGAAACACTTCTCCTATGTAAAACTAAGTTTTAATTTATAAATATATGATGAGTAAGATCAGAAAAGTTTTATATTTCTTATCCAATAAATCTGAACAATTCTCTGAAAGGGCACACTTCTTGGTTTCAGGGAGTCAGACAATTGGTCTTCATAATTTCTTTAAGGCCAAAACGAAATTACCTCTCTGAAGAGGAAATGAGATTAGTCAATAGACACTTGAAGTAATGCTCAATTTCTCTAGCCATAAAGGAATTCTAAATCAAAACAATATTAATATTCCAGCTTATCCCAGTTAGAATGGCTATAATAAATAGTCTAATAATGACAGATGCTTGGGCTCGAGATATGGCTCCAAAGGAACCCTACCGTACTGTTGGTGGGATGGTAAACTTGTTCAAACAGTCTGAAAAGCAGTATAAGATTCTTCAAAATATTATGCATAGAGCTCTCCTATGATTCAGCAATCCTACTTTCGGGCACTTAACTATTTGATCACTAACAAGGCCTTTGTGAAGCTACCAGCACAACTATATTTGTTTCAGTATTATTCACAATAAATACAACCAACACCAATGACCTTCAATAGATGAGTTAGATGAGTGGATCAAAAAATATGGCAAATCTTTATACTTGTATGTACAGATGTATAGAGATAGCAATTCTATGTTTCCAACAGACAGGAGGACACTGTCCCTTTGGTTTAGAAATGAAAAGACTTGTAAAAATTATATTAAGTTGTATAATCCAGTACCAAAGGAATTTAGGTCCCATGGTTTCCCTTATTTGCAATAATAATACACATATAATATAATCTTATTAGATGAGCTGAAAAGCTCCAAACTGATGCACATATGATCATATAAAATAATGCTAAGTGACATGAACTCCAAAATATGAAGACAAAAGAGCTGTCTTTATAGTTATTGTTTTAAATGTGCTCGGTGATTTTATTTTATTGTTGTTTTCTTTGTTTGATCTTTTCCCTATGGCATATCTCCTGTTGACACTGTACTAAATTTTGGTACCATACTTCCTGTATATATATTTGTCTGATCTGGGGAAGGGAAGAGGTGCAATAAATGCCTGAATTAAGGAACAGGATGACATATTGCAACTAGGATAACCACAAGGCTCTATATTAGAAACGAACTTTACTTCTTCAGAAGGGTACGAAGAGGAGTAAAAAAGTTGAGGTGGGAAGGGATAGTGGGACATCAACAAGTGAAACTGTAAAATTGACCAAAAAGTACTGTACTCATTACCTTATTCATGTAACTGGAATTCATCTGTACAGAACCTTTACATTAAAACTTAAAAAAAAAATCATATGCTGAATATTTAAGATTGTGATTTCTTAAAATCCCTCTTGGACCTAGAAGTGCATAAAATTATATCATCTGGTGAAATTTCTGAAATCCCAAATTTTTAGAAAATATTCCACAACCTGTTTCAGATCTTGGAAAGTTTCCCCATCTAACACGTTTGCCCACCCCCTCAAAGAAATGTTGTACAAAGCAAAATTGATGAAAATTTTGTACTTGTAAGTATGAATCTCACTTTCAACTATATATCTGTAAGTTACTTGCTTTAATTGAATGAATTACACCAATACTAGTGTTGATAACCTCTCCCTTCTCTTGGATGGACTTTGCAATGTGATAGAAGAAAAGAATCTAATTTTGATTTTGCTTTTGGTTTGGGGCTTGGGTCTATTCTTTTTGCCTTAGGGTGTTTTCAATTTAAAATCCCCTTGTATGCTTCTTATTTCCTGAGGTGTGTCTTCTCATTTCAAATAAGAATGCATATGACAACATTTTCAAGAAGCGATGGAGACATTTTGGGTATCAATAAATATGAGGTCAACATTAAGATTTGAGTAAAGTTTTCTTGCTTTTCACTTTTCTGCCTAAATCAATCGAATTCCATACTTGAGAACAGAAAAAAACGTTGATAGTTCTTTAACACACTGTGTTCGGTTTAGCATTGAAGAATTAGTACAATCTAACGTCCAGAAGAATATTGTATATATGGACTCTTACATCATGCTCATACTTTCAATATTTTTTCAATAAATGCTATAAAGAACTTAAAGAGATCAAATAATTCACAGCGCAAAATTGTTATATGTGATAAAGCTACCTTTACCACATACAGATTAATCAGATATTTTGAAGATCCAATCCGTTTTATGGTTATCATTCGGAAGGGACAAAACAAATAAGTCTGAACACAGAAGACAAGAAGAGGATTTTGAAATTTACTATACTAGTCAAACTAACAACAGTTAAAACTGCCATGAGAAACACTTTCAGTTGATACTTCTAAGGCATAGTAACCTCTCCTAACATTATTAACTTCCCAAATACAACCATCATGAAATTAGTTCGAAGATTGCGAGATCATTCATCTAACGTATTTTCAGGTATTTTGATATCATTTCTTTCCTGTATTTCGGGATGATTAAAACTTGAAGACCCGAACTTTTGTGTAAGTCTGTTTGGATCAAAATCAATTGACTAACAGAACCCATATATTGTTTGATTGATTCATTGGAGTATGAGTTGATGAATGCCTGAATGTAATAATAGGCATGATTTCAAACATAAACATCGATATTAAAAGTTCAAATACTCCTTCCCAATGTACTTTGCTATGCTTAATTTCCAGTGATAGTCATCAGGGTCATTATGTTGTGATTTCCACAAAGTATTTACTTGAAGAAGGGATATATGTATTGCTTCTGTAATATTAACAATATATGCCAACAAACAAAAGGCATGAACAATTAAGAAGAAAGGCGTCAAGGAAAGCAGTTTTCTACCTTTCTGTCTTTTTCAGAGAGTGATGCACAACCTAAATATGTGATACCTTTTGCTTAAAATCAATGTAATAATTATTTTTCAAAGTTGGTCCTTTTGAGAATGTTGGAATAATTGTTTTGGTTATTTTTTCTACCTTGAGTCAAAGATAAATTAAAATCTTCTAATATACATTTAAGTAAAATGCTAAGAACTCTATTACCTGCATATTTTCAAAATATTGATTTGCCATAAACAAATGCTACCCAAATTTTGTGATAGCATACATTGCCATAAAATATTTAGGAATCAATTTTACAACTGGGTTAATTAATTACTACTTGCTTTTTCCATAAAATCTTTCATTGTTCATGAATCTGCTGTCATGTACATCTTTCTTTCTGAAATTACTTATTTTTGGATTGTATTGCACTGAAAACCTCCTTTTGTGAATTGGACTGGTTCTTAAGTATATTTTCTTTTTCTAAATCTGATTTTCTTGTAAAGATCCTGTACACAGGAATTACAGATACATGAGTAAGGCAATAGTACATTATTAGTTAATCATTGTTACCTCTTCCTTTATGGTTGTCTCACAGTCCCTCCCTTTTCCAACTCCCACACTCTTCCCACTCACTCTTTCCTGCATTCGAAGAGGTCAAATTCTTCTCCAATATACTCTCCTGTGGTACCATTTTTGCAATAGGTATTCCTAAATCCTTTTTTCAGTACTTTGTTATTCCCCTTCTCCTTCCTAGATTAGACAAATGTATATGCTAGATACAGCTTACAAAATTCCTTTACGGTGCCAAAGGGTAATATATCATAGGGTGAAAAACAAATAAAGGAAACAAAAAGCACATAATAAATTAAAAATAATAACAACACAGTACTGTTGAGTCGATATCTTGCATTGATTTCACTAATCAACATCTTTTAAAGAAATATGTTCATAATCTTTGATCTTTTCAGCTCATCTGAGATGATTATCCTATATGGGTACTAATTACTGCAAATAAGGGAAACCATGGAACCTAAATTTATTTGGGGCTACCTTACTTAACTTAATATGAATTTTTCCCCAGTTTTTTTCAATTTCCTAACAAATGGGCATGTGGTTCTTTCTGTAGGAAACATAGAATGCATACATACATACATACAAACATACACACACACACACACACACACACACACACACACACACCATATTTTCTTGATGCACTTGTTTACTGAAGGTATTATGTTTTCTATCATATCTTAGGCAGGGTGAATAGTACTGCAACAAATATAGATGTGCTGGTAGCTGTAGTATGGCATTGTTTGTTTTCAACTGTATAAATGAGCCTAAGTCGGATTGCTGAATCATAGGGGATCTCTATGTGTAGTCTTTTGACAAATGTGCATATTGCTTTCCAGAGTGGTTGAATCTGTTTACACTGTCACCAATGATGGCCACATTCTCTCCCCAACTGTTATTAATTTTCTTTGTCAAGACATTCTAATGTGGTGAGGTGGAATCTCAATATTATTATGATTTGCCAGTTTTTTCTGTTTATGCCAGCAAAGTTCAGTATTTCTTCCTGTATCTATTCGACATTCTTACTTCATGTTCAGAGTAGTTACTTTTTATTGTTTCTTTGAGGAATTGTTTTTGGAGGAATTAATCTTTTGAGTTCTAAATATAATTTAGATATGAGGCCGTTGTTTGGTTTGTAGCTACTACTAAAGATGTTCCCCTAATTTTTGGATTTTCTATTGATCTTGCTAGGTATGTCCTTGGCCATGCAGAAGCTCTAGATTTAGGTGCAATGTCATTAGTCCAACTTCTCTTTTATTTGTTGTGTTTCTGGGACTATATTAAGAATATTTTAGACTGTGCCAGGGAGCTGGTTTTTCTCTTGTTCTTTCCTGTAGTGTTTTCAAGGGTTCTGCTTTACCTTGGAGGTCATGGTTCCATTTGTAGTTGATTCAGGTGCAAGGTGATAGATAAGGATCTAATTTTAGTTTTCTACAATGTTTATACAATTTTCCATCAATATTTACTGAAGAGAATGTCTATTTTCCATTTGATGGTTTTGGCTCCCTTATCTAAGATTAGGTGGCTATAGTTCTGTGGTTTCATTTCTGTTTCTTCGGTTCCATTCTATTGGTCTTCAAATCTGTTCTTGTGGCAATATTAAGCTCTTTTGTTTCTATGGACTTGTCATAGAGTTTGGAGTCTGGCATTATAATTCCTCCAGTGCTGTTTTTTTCTGGTAAAGATGATTTTTGAGACTTGGGATCTTTTCTTCTTCTATATGCATTTTTGGATGGCTTCTATTCCATTGAAGAATGAGGTTGAAATGAATAGTCATTGAAGTTGTAGAGAGTCTTTGGCATTATTGTCATTTTCACGATGTTAATCTTCCAAATCCAGGAGCATGAGAAGTGTTTCCACTTCCTTAGTTATCCTTTAATTACCTTTTCAGGTTTTGAAACTTCATCATAAGGATCCTTCATCTCTTTAATTCCTAGATATTTTACTTTTTCTGTGGCTATTACAAGCAGAGTTGTTTCCTGATTTCAGCTCTGCTGTTTTCATTATTGACATTAAAGAAAGCCAATGATTTTTGAGGGAAAATTTGCTACTTTACCAAAGATTCTACTCAGCTAGAGTAACTTGGGAGTGGAGTCAGTGGGTGCTTTAAATACAAGATCATTTCATCTGCAAAGAGGGAGAATTTTACTTCATCTTCCCTTTATATTTGCATCTTGTCACATTGCTCGAGCAAGCCCTTCTAATGCGATATAGAAGAGGACTGGAGAATGTGGACATCCCTTTCTTCTCCCAATGTTTAGAGGAAATTGCATTAACTTTACACCATTAAGTGTAATGCTTGCTTTAGGTTTGCTATAAACAGCATTCTTTGAATTGAGAAATGTTCCCTGGAGAGTTTCTCCATTGCTTTCTTCATAAAGGGGGGTTGGACATGCCAAATGCTGTTTCTGCATCTTTGGAGGTAATCATGTGGTTCTTATCTTTGTTCTTCTTTATGTGATGTATTTCATTGATTGAGTTCCATATGGTTATCCAATTTTGCATCCTTTCCACTGTCACATAATATTCTGCACAGGATCAATTCAGAGAAGGAAAGGATCCTTAAAGCCATCAAGGAGAAATGATCAATCACTTGTAATGGGTCAACATCATAATACTAACTTCAGATTTCTCAGCAGAGATCATTAAAGAAAGAAGAGCCTGGAATGATATATGTCACCATAAAGACAAACAACTGTCCACCAAGTATACTGTACCTAAAAAACCTCTTTTTCTTAATAATGGGTCAAATAAAAACCTTCCCAAAGAAATAAAATTTAAACAATATATCTCCACTAAACCATCTCTATAAAAGTTAATTAAATATGTATTAAACACAGAAAACCACAATGGCATAATAAAGGGCAAGAAACATCCCACAGAACATCCAAGATGCATAGGAAGAACCATGATGGCACTGTCCCAAGATGATGATTTTCATGACAGGAACAACCATACTGAAAGTGAAAGGATGGAATAAAATCTACCAAGAATATAGCCCACATAAACAGGATGAAGTTGAGATCCTAGTATCCAGTAAAATGGATTTCAAATTAAAATTATCCAAAAGAGATAAAGAAAATCACTAAATATTAATTAAGGCATTTCTCCTTCTGGAAGATATTACAATTCTAAGTATCAATTCACCAAAAACTGAGCACTCAAATTGATTGAAGAAGCACTGCTCTAATTTGGGGAAGGAAGAGAAATAAAGAAATGCTGAAATAAGGATATAAGAGGACCCAATGTAACAATGAGATGTACAAGACGCTATCTTGAAAATGAACTTTACAACTTTGTCGGGTTGGGGAAGCGGGAGAAATTGGAGGGGTATGTTAGGGGATAAACACGGAGGGTTCACAATGCTTGATAGAAAATGGAATCATTTCCTTGGCATGTAAGTGTACCCCCTCCCCACCTCTCTCTATATATGTATATATGTATGTATATATATGCATATGTATACATACATACATACACACATATGTATATATGTACATATAAATCTTTGCAATTACAAATATATTGGTACTTCTCTCATTTGATTGAAACTTAAACCAATTTTATAAATAAACCAGGATCATTTCTGAATCATACCCATCAAAATTAAATATTTCCAGATTGTTCTTTGAATATCAACTCTATCCCCTAAAGTTGCCCTTTGATTTGAAAGGTTACAGCTACATCATTGTTATTGGATTAGATGTACTCTGATCCTTCTTGGGAATGTAACATGACACAACTCTAACATAATGCCCAGTTTTAACATTAATTGTAATGGAGAGAGTTTGGGAAAAACAGAATCCATGAACCTGAAATCCTCAAATTATTTCTACTTCCTAATGTAAAAAAGATAAAAGTGCATCATTAGAATCAGGAAATCTCATGCCAGTTTGTTTTCAAATTTTCCAAACAGTGCATCAAAAACATACTCAATTCAAGTGTCAAATATAGATACAAATATAACTTTAGGTGTTATTTTTTTTCTCTTTAGTAGCCAATACTTTCTCTTGAAGTAGTAATTTAAGTGTTGCTAACAAAATAATGTTATTACTCCTGGCTTTACACAATAAAGACAGAATCAAGTGCTGATTAGCCCAGTAAGGTTGATCACCAAAAAAATAATACATCCAGTGACAGCCATATCTTGTCTTGCACCTTTTATTTTTTTGTAGTTGTTTAGCATTATTGGTAACAGATTTAGCTGAATCGGTAAAGAAGCTCAGAATCTCACTTTTCTTGATTCTTGATAATAGGAATAGGATTTGCAGGAGAGCTGGGAAAGCAGAAAGACCTGTATTGGATGATTTCTCTTATATTTTATTTTTCCTGGAACTTACTTATTTGTGAGGCCTTTGCCT
Source organism: Dipodomys spectabilis (assembly GCF_019054845.1). Classification (NCBI taxonomy): domain Eukaryota; kingdom Metazoa; phylum Chordata; class Mammalia; order Rodentia; family Heteromyidae; genus Dipodomys; species Dipodomys spectabilis. The sequence continues at coordinate 827,651 of NW_024871249.1, read as the reverse complement.
GGGAAGGGCAACTTTCCCCGAGAGTAGAGTTAAACCTCACATATCAGGTGCCTCTGACCTTTTGAATGGCTCCTATTGTCCTCTTACACATCCAGAATTATGTGCTAACTCCTCTGGCCTTGTCTTTGTTAATATCTACTCTAGGGATTGAGAAGGGCTACCTTCCCACCACTGTTCTATAAGGAGTTAGGATGTCTTGTGTGGTCTTTAAATATTATTGAGATTAATCTTGTGTTTTGTGTCCTACTCCCAATGTGGTTTCCAGGCCCTCCACAGTCTGCTATGGTCTGCGATCAGCAGGAAGAAGATTACAACTCCTTGTCAGTTCATGGTGGTGGTGAATAGAATCTGCTTGCACATGGTTTTGGATTTTATCCCAGGCTCTGTCTGTTGATATGGCAGTTCCTGCTGTGGACACCTGAATGCTATTGAATCTGTCATTCACCAAGCTTTCTGAGTTTTTTCTCTCGGACTAAACTGTACTATGATGACAACACTAGGTCTAGCCTTGGAACTTTCCCTGGTTTCAACTCGGATCTTAGCCCCTAGCATCTCCTCCCTCATCTTCCTCTGAAATGTGTTGCTATTTTTCTAAACGTACAATGTGAAGCTATTTTTTCACTTGCTTTATATGTTAATTTCCTATGTTTTATCCAATGTTGTCACTGTATTTGAAAACCAATCCAACAACAAGCCACAGTCAACAACATGTTCGAAGTAAACTTTATACCATGTGGGAGGGGATACATTGAAATACAAGAAAAATTTGAGGGAAATGAAGAGTGAGTATGAACATATGATTAGTAAAGTACTTTCTGCCTTACATATGAAAGTCTAATCCCTCTGTACACGATCTTTACAATAAGAATGACTTTATTGATGAATTCATACATACAATCTTTTTAATTCTCATAAATGTACATTGGATACAAATATTGATAAGTTTGCAGTCCATATACAGACACATGGACATAGTTATTTTCTCTTTACAGCCAAACATGAATAGAAATGACAGTTTACGCTATTTCTCCTGATTTCAAGCCATCATTTACAAATTAATGTTGATTTTTTTTTCAAATATGTCTGTATCAATCCAAATAACATTTGGAATTACAAGTGAAGAGTAATTCTGTTGCTCAAATATTCCCATAATTAGAATCCCTTATATTTTAACACCTATCAGAAATGTGAGCAATATTCTCACATACCAAATTGCCTTTCTTGTAGTTAAATAATTCAACTCCACTGATTATATAAGAATCCTATTCTCTAATAAATACTTTGGCAAGGAATATCTTCCTAAAATGTGCTTCACAGCTGTTACATTTAGCAGTAGGAATTTTGTGTCCCTGGAATGAAAGTCAAATATAAAATGGTGGGAGGAGGCACTCTCAGATGTTGAAACAATACTGCAGAAATTTTACATCATTTCGAAAGATACTTGCATTAAAGACTTCTATCCAAATTTCATGTTGCTTCCTCCTGAAGAGGAAACCTAGATATCAATGATTCAGGAAAATGGAAATTTTCAGAGATATAGAGCTAAAATGAATAACCATGTTCATAAAATTTTTGAAGATAATGTGGGAAATTCTTCTTTTGAATTGAAATGGATACATTTATGGAAGTAAGATTATTTTAGAAGGCAATGTTTTTCATTTGTCAACCATGCATTTGTCAACCATGCATTTCAAGAACAAATTTAACTGTAAAATTGTGCTGTCATTTATCTCTTTGTTATAAGGTTAGACAAATATTTTATAGTCAGTTTTATATCTAATAAAACATTTTTCCCAATAGCATTCCCTTTTTAAGAAAATTTCTTTGGTAAGGAATTACTTTTACTCCAGGCTGGACAAAATTACTATTTTATGACATTCAATATCCCTCACTATCTCTACATTTATCCTTCTAATAATCCGTAGAAACTCTGAAGTAATTTCTCTTAGGTCAGGGGAAGGAGCATGCTAAGATTTTTTAAATGGCCGGATATGGGCTTGACATTCAAAATATGAGTAAATTTTCAGAACTATACGAACCAAAAATAAACAAACCATGTACAATGGTTATATAGCATACTATTCAAAATAAACTACTTCCTTCCTAACTACAAGCAATTTATTGGATTCAATTTGGACTCTGAAATTTAAGAAAAACAGTATATATGGGGTGAGAATCATTAGTTATCACCTGAAGATTTTAAACATAAAAAGTAGATCTAATATACTTGGCATTCTTTTTTCCACAATTTCTATTTTTGAAAGGGTATAATGATATATTCCTTTATTTTAAAATCTCCAACAGTTTAAAAATGTATTCATTCAATTTATGCTGAAGATGGAATGTGCATACATAAGCACTTGTAGATATATTTTGTGCATTTCTCTGATCAATCCTTTATTTTAATAAAATTACAGAAATATGGTTCATATTACATTTGGAAAAGGCATCCTATTCCATTGCATATATATGTATATATACATATATGTAAATATGTACATATATATTCATGTATATGTATATGTATATTCATCTATTAGAATATATATGAATTCTATGCCTACATCATAAAGAATCACATCACCCCCATTAGTTTGAAAATGGAAAATCTTTCAAAAAATTATATTAAGTGAAGTAAGCCAGGCGCAAAAATATATAGGTCCCATGTTTTCCCTTATTTCAATAACTAGTATAAGTCAAGAACAAGCAGAGAAGATGAAAATCTATGCACATATAACCAGATAAGTTGATGTTAAGTGAAATATACCCCAATGCAGGGCCAAATACTGTTTTCTTTCTTACTATTGTTTCCAACGTATCTTAAATACACTGTGTGATTTTTTTTAATTTCTCTTGTATGTACTTTCCCCACGGTATAAATTGTTTTCACTGTATTTGACATTGGTGCCCTGCACCTTGTTTGGGGATGGAAAGCGATATAACAAAATGCTGAAACAAGAATACAGTTTGATCCATTGTAGCAATGAAGGATACAAGACACTGTTTTGAAAATAATCTTTAAAACTTGGAGAGGGGAGGGAAGAATAAGGGAGGTGGAGAAGGCAGGTTTGGCAGGGGAAACACAAAGGAGGAGGTAACAATACTCCAGGAAATGTACTTATATTTTACTAATTTAACTGCAACCTCTCTGTACACTATTTTTCTGTAAAAAACAAAAAAAAAAATGTTTGAAAAAAATTAGTGTGTATTTCACATTACTTTATTCACTGTTTTTCAATATAAATGTTACAAAAATTGCATTAAAGGAGAAAATAGGCCCGTGAACATGATCACCTTAAGGAAATATAAATTTTTCCAAGCCTTTCCATTCTTTCTGAAGGAGGCATAGAATTCCATTGGGTATATATTCTATATTTTCATAATTCACTCATCTACTGTGGGTCATCTGGATTGGTTCTATATCTTAGCTATGATCAATAATGCTGTAATAAACGTAGTTGTGCTGGCAGCATTAGTATGGTCTTGTTTGTGATCATTTGGGTAAATGTCCAAAAGCGATATTGCTATGTCATAGAGGAGCTCTATGTGGAGCCTTTTGAGGAACTCCATACTACTTTCCAAACTTGTTGAACAAGTTTCCACTCCCACCAATAATGAAGTAGAGTTCCCTTATGTCTACATTCCTTGAAGCATCTCTTGTTAGAATTCTTTTTTTTGTGTGTGTGTGTTTTAAAAAAAAATATTTTTTTAAATTTAATTTAATTTTATTTGTGAACATACTGTACAGAGGAGTTACAGTTACATGGGCAGGATAATGCGTACATTTCTTACCAAGCATTGCAGCCTCCTCCTTTGTTTACCCTTCACATCCCTTCCCAGCCTCCCCCCTCCCCCCCTAATCCCAATCCTTCTCCTTCCCCGCCCCGCCCCCCCCTCCCCCTGCACCAACGTTGTAAAGCTCGTTTTGGACATGACAACTTGTACTTCTCATTGTTGCAACAGGTCAACCTGTATCCTTAAACAACTGGTTTTTCCCCATCTCCTCCACAAGTTATACTGACATCAAATATAGTGAAAGCAGGGGTTATACTGTGGGGGAGGGACATACAAAGCAACAAAGAGATAATCTTATAAATGTGTTAGAAACACAAGCATGAAAGAAAAAAAACATTAAAATACACATCTAAGGGTTCATTTTCCTGACATCACATTATCTGACCTTTTCTTGATTATAGCCATTCTTACTGGAGTGAGATGGTATCTCAGTGTTGTTTTGATTTGTATTTCTTTTATGGCAAGAAGAGTTTGAGCATTTCTTCATGTGTCTATTGACCATCCTCCTTGTCTCTTCACATAAATTTCTATGTAAGTCATTAGCCCACATATTTATTGGTCAGTTGTTTCTTTGAGGATTTGTCGTTGGGGGATTTATATTAAGTGAAGTAAGTCAGACCCAAGGAAACAATGGTCCCATAGTTTCCCTTATTTTTAATAACTAGTATATGTCTGTGACAAGCAGAAAAGGTCAGATAAATTGATGCTTGGCGAAATGAACCCCAAGACAAGGACTTAAGTGGTTTTTCTTTCTTTCTGTTGTTTCTAACATATTTATAAGCTGATTTTTTTTGTTGCTTTGTGTGTCCCCTACCCACGATATAGATGCTGTTTGCACTGTATTTGATGTTGGTATAATTTGTGGAGGGGAAGGGAAAAAAACAAATTCTTTAAATAAGTATACAGGTGGACCGATCGCAACAATGAAATATACAAGTTTCTGTGTTGCAAAATGAACTTTACAACTTTGTTGGGGCGGGGGTAGGTGGTGTTGGGAAGGCAGGTACGGTACGGGGCAAAAAGGAGGATGTAATAATACTTGATAAGAAATGTTTTCATTATTTTACTCATGTAATTGCAACCCCTTTGTACGATATTTTCGCAACAAAAAAAACTTACGAAAAATAATATAAAAAGAAATACACTATTTTCGGTTTTGTTCTTGGTATACAGATTCTAAGTAGAACTATATCATAGAAACAATGTAAGCCTTATGAGCATTTATCATGTAGACAACTCCCTTGCAAATAGTTGGGAAAGACAGCATATCATGATTACTCTTCATTTTCTTGCTTGGCAATTAGCAACTTTTCATCAATATATGAGGTCTTCACAGCACATCATGACTTTAGGATATTAATCTGTGCCATTTTCAATTTTCAGGTATCTTTCAATCTTCTCATGAATATTGTTGCTAAACATTTCCAAACTAGACAAATGTATTTAAGATTATTTTACACATAAATGTAACTGGATTCATGTGCTAATCCATTTAGGAATGTACCCATGATTTTAAAGTGTTTATCGTTGCCTGAATTGCAGTTGAAATGAGTTAGTATATGGTGAATGCAATCAGTGTATCTTTTTTTTCATTTTCTTGATTACCTCTAGCCAATTTATTACAAATGTAAGTGTACAGATAACGATATTTAATTACTTGTTGAAATCACCATCACCTGCAGATATTTGTGACTGTCAAAATCATCCATTTCAGTTTTGAATGTATATTTTAATGTCAGGAATTGTCAAATCATTGAAATGTAAGCATACTTTGCTATATGGTAATTCCATTTCAGTGTTTTCATTTTTTGTCATAGTTTTGTCCGTGATAAGGATCCTTCATTTTGTGTGTATTCTGTATAGTATGAAATAAATAATTAGTATATTCAATAACTAGTTGAAATTTTCAAAGGATGTATATATCTCATGCCTAATGATGCAACGTAGCAGTTGAATGGTAATTTGCAAACCAAAGTACTGTGTACATTAATAGTCAAATGTACAAAATGGTGAGAAAAGGCAGGTATTTGTAATGCTAATCTGCAATGACAAATTTCACTAGAACATACTTTGAAAGAAAGCCATGACCTAAATCCAAGTACTTTCAAAGGGAAAGTTATAAATTTGGCATCAAAATACATTGGTTTTGGAATAAAATATTATTCTAAGGCTTCAAGTGAATGCCCAATTGTACGACATCTAAATTTTCCAGCATCTCAAATGGAATTAACATGTGTGGGTTTTGTCTTATTTGTTCAATTTTCATCCACAATAACAGTGGGGTTTTTTTTGAGTTGAATCAGTTTTGGGTAAATAATTCAAGGCAAAAAAATATGTGAGTGAGTGAATAAACAACCTTTAAAAGTGGGATTCTGTCCTGGTTAAGCAACTTGGTTTAGTGACAAGCCAGATCATCATTCATTCTTTAATGTTTATTTTTGGGGTGTTAACTCTGTGTGTGTGTGTGTGTGTGTGTGTGTGTGTGTGTGTGTGTGTGTGTGTGTGTGTGTATGTATGTATGTATGACTAACATGTTCTCATCAGAAATCAGGTTCTCAAATCTTACTGAAATATGTGAACATTGGTATAATTCTTTTTGTATGTTGAATAAAAGAATATATATACACATATATATAACTGACCACACACACACACACACACACACACAACACACACACACACACACACATACACTTGGGTGCTGTCCCTGTATTCTTCAGCTCAAGGAGAATCTAATGATTGAGCCACAGCACTAACTGGTTTCCCAGTGGATTATTGGAGATAACAGTGTGGCCTTCATCTGTAATTTTCAGATCTCAGCCTCCTGAGTACCTAGGATTATTACAAGCTTGAGAAACCAGTTCCCAGTAGGAATAGATTTTCTAAGGAGGAAAAAAGTGAAAAATACAGTATTAACAACTTTATAGAATTCCATTTAATCTCATAGAGGTTTATTCAAAATACAAGATATGTACATTTTGTGATGTGGTTATAGGTAGTATGCCAAAATGTATTTATCCAACGGGGTATGGTAAGAAATGATAAAATGATCATCCTTGTGTTGGTGTGTGAATTGTATCCTTAATTATGAACTTTCGGGTAAATGCAAGTGAATGGATTTCAGATAAAGGAGGAGTTCTCTTTTTAATATTTGAAGAAATTGTATAGAGCTTTCCAAGATGTTTGAACCTTGTTTACATTCACATATCAGGCTACTATTATTCCCACCTTGTGATATGATTTCTTTTCTTAATATATCCCTCTGAAACTGGAGTAAGTAGCAATCTCATTGGAGTTCTAATTTATATTATTTTTGAATGGAAATGGTTTGAAATTTGCAGACTAATATGATGTTTGTGCAAGGAATTTCATTTTTTTCCTTATTAACTATCTTGTAGGTTAAGCATGATGCATTTGCTACATGTCCAATCCAATATCTGACTCTGATTATTAGCTAAATTGAACGTTTTTCCATAGGATATATTTGAATATTTCATAGTCACATTCAAGGATAACAAAATGTTTCAACAGAGAGCCTAATAGACCTTTAATGAAACTATATCAATATCAATTATGCAAAATTGAAAAGATATATCAAATAGGAAAATGAATTTGTATTCACTAAAAAATCCACTGAAAAATCCACTGTGAGGGTGGAATAACTATCACACATTATATGCAAAGAACTACATTAGAATTTTGGTTTGAACAAATATCTTAAAAAATTCAAAGATAATTATCATGACAATTTAGATTTATCACTATACCAAATTGTCTTATGCCCTTAATACAATCCCACATTTCCTTGCTATTTCTTTTATTTATAAAAATTCATGCAGATGCTAGGAAGAAATCATTGGGTGCACACTGGAGTTTTTGACATTTCTATTTGGCCATATATCTTCATGCATGTATTGGCAATTCAATGCAAGCATAAAGGGGATCCAAAAAGGAAAAGTTGAAGTAAAACTCTCCCTCTTTGCAAATGACATGATCATGTATTTAAAGAATCCCATGGACTCCACTCCCAAATTAGACGAGCTAATTTGAAACCTTGGAAAAGTAGCAGGTTATAAAATTAACCTTCAAAAATCAATGGCTTTTCTGTATTCCAACAATGAAAAGAGTAGAGCTGAAACAAGGAAAGCAACAATTTTGTAATACCCCACAAAAATTAAAATATATAGGTGTTATCTTAACTAAAGAAGTGAAGGACCTCTATGATGAAAACTTTAAAACCTGAAAAAGGAAATCAAAGCAAAATTTAGGAAGTGGAAAAAACTGCCTTGTCCCTGTATTGGAAAGATAAATGTTAAAATGGCAATACTTCCAAAGGCTATCTACAAATCCAATGAGATAACTATCAATGTTTCAACCTCATTCTTAAATGGCATAGAAGGAACAATCCAAAAATTATTATGGAACAATAAGATACCCCGAATAGCATAAACGTTCCTTATCAGAAAGAACAGTGCTGGAGGAATACCAATACTAAATTTCAAATTCCACTCTAAAGCCATAAAATCAAACACCATGGTAATGGAACAAGAACAAGCTTGAATAGCAATTGAATAGAACTGAAAACCCAGAAATGAACCCATAAGGGATCTAAAAATAGAGTGGAAGAAAGGCAGCCTCCAGTAAATGGTGCTGGCAAAACTGGTTAATTATCCACAGAAAACTAAAGCTAGATCCTTATATATCACCTTGCACCAGAGTCAACTCTGAATTGATCAAAGACCTCAGAGTCGAAGCAGACACACTGAAAACGTTACCAGAAATAATAGAAGAATCCCTAGATCTCCTTGGGACAAGCTAAAATTTTATTAATAGAGACTCAGAAACTCAAAAAAAAAAAAATAAAGTTTCGAGAAATGTGATGGCATGAATCTGTGGGGCTTCTCTATGGCAAAAGACATAGCTAGCAAGATCAATATAAAGCCTGCAGATTGGAAGAAGACCTTTACTACCAATAAAACATATATGGGTCTCATATCTAAATTATACTTGGAATGCAAAAATTAAATCCCCCAACCAAACTTCAAAGAAAACACTGCCCATTAGATAAATGATCTAAACACTTAAAGAGAAAAATCTATGATGAGGAAATAAGAATGGCCAATAGACACAAGAAGAAAAGCTCAACCTTTATAGCCATACAAGAAATGAAGATCCAAACAACACTGAGATTCAATCTCACTCAATTTTGAATTGTTATAATCAATGACTCTAATAATAACAGATGACGAACGTGATGTAGCCAGAAGGTAACCCTACTGTATTTTTGGTGGGAGTGAAACGATGTTCAACCACTTTGGAACGCAGTATAGAGTTTCCTGAAAAGACTCCACATAGGGCTCCCAAATGATCCACAATCCCACTTTTGGTCATTTCTTATAACGATCACAAATAAGGGCATGTACATATTAGAAGCACAACTATGTTTATTGAAGCATTATTTACCATAGCTAAGATATTGAGGCAACACAGATGCCCCTCAGTAGATGAATGGATCAGGAAAATGTGGTACATACTTAAATAATGAAATTCTATGCCTCTATCATAAAGAATGCCATTGCACCATTTGTTATAGAATAGAGACTTGGAAAAATTTATTAAGTGAGTAAGCCAGTCCCAAAGAAACAAAGGTCCCATGGTTTCCCTTATTTGCAATAAGTAGTACATGTGTAGGACAAGCAGAAAAGGCCAAAATCTTTGTACATATGATCATATAAGATGATGTTAAGTGAAATGAACCCCAAGATAGGTACACAAAGTATCTTTTTTCTTTCTTTCTATTGATCCTAATGTATTTATAATGTACCATGTAATTACTTTTTGTTCATTTGTATGTTCCTTGCCCATGATAGAACCCTTGTTCTCAATGTATTTGATGTGTGTGGTGAATCTTGCATATAAACTACCATAATTCGTGGAGGGAAAGGGAAAAAAACAATGAAATCTACAAAATACTATGTTGAAAAGAAACTTTACCACATTGCATGGGGGAGGGATGAGTTGGAGAGGTAGGGAGGAAAGGCATGGTAGGAAAAAATCAAGGAGGGTAAAAATGCTCGATAGGAAATGGAATCATTATCTTGCTCATGTGACTGTCACCTCTCTTTACAGTATCTTTAAAACACAAAAACCACACGCACACTCTCTCTCACACATAGACACACACACACAACTTGAAAAGTGTGGGAAATCAATTCACAGTATTTGACTACTGAGAACATTTCTCTTCCACAGAATTATAATCCAACAATGCATATAAGAGAAAATGAGATGTTGCCTCCTGGTGTCAGGCTGGCAGAGGCATTTCTATTCTCATATAGGAAAATAGGGTTAAATTTCCTCAGTTTATTAAAAAGAGGTGAGGATTATTGGCTACATCAAAGTAACTGTGACCTACCCAGAAAGACTCTACACAAAAGTATCGATTGCTGTAGAAATCCTAAGTATGAGATATCTTCCATTGTACAGAGGAATGGATACTGAACTTGTTTGGTGAATTCAGTTAACTTTACAAGACAGGTAACAGTTCCTTGCTCTCATTTCCTTCTTCCATACCTATTTGGCTCTTGGAAGTCACTGGGACATTTTCCTCTGAATGGTTTGTTTTCTTTCTAAAAATGACATTGCAAGATGTACTTACAAAAGTTTCTCCAAGTGGGCACTTTTGTTCAATGGATAGAAGAATCAAAATACTTTACTTCACCACACTTCAGAAAATAGCACTTTTCATTCTGGCGATCTTCAAATTTACTTCTATTCCCATGACATTTATGTGAGTCCTGTGTTTAAATGTCTTCTGCTCTCCTTCATGTTCAACTAGACACTGTTCTACTGTAATTTACTAATTATTGAAAAATAGTCCCAATATCAAACTTTGACTCTCATGATTCCTTTGCTTTGTGGTACATATTTTCTCTAAGAAGCAGTTATCTGAATAATTCTCCCTACTGATCTTATAATCCTAGCAGGAATCAAGATAGATATAGAAGAAGAGCCAATCCTCTTTCAGATGAGTGTATATTTTTATAGGTGTTTGATATTTTAAAAGGGTGTACGGAATTGATTAACTCAGACATCTATAAATTAGAAAGCCTTTTCCAAATTCGCTTAAAGGTTGTCACGACATATTTTCCCTTACTGGTTGCCTATGATGGAGAAAACAAATACCTGAAAATTATGGGTTGTATTGCACTCAAAAGTTATATATTTCTATTGCTTACTACAAGTGATCCTAAGCTGTGAAATAGACAGAGAAATCAATGTATTTCAGTGCATGTGTGTCTAGCTACAAAAAGATTTAGAAATAAATATGTTCTACTGATTTGTTTTACATTTCACTAAAGAAGTAATTTTATATATGTCATCTGATTTTGAAATATTTAGTCATGATTTTTCTCTGTGTATTTTTCTCCCACCAGACTTGCAGACATTTACTTACCTCTCAATAGAAGAACATACATATATTTTTAGAAATTATTTTCGTGGTCGAGTTCATCTTATTTTCTTCTTTTGAATCAGAGAAGTTATATTCACAGAAAAAACAGAACAGGATAGATAACATTGCTATTTATGGACTCTGAAATTTTAGACATGATGATAAATATAACTTTGACATTATGTATGCCAAATTGAGATGCAAGAAAACAAGTAAATTTGGGGATTTTTCTTCATTGAATTGTAAAAATGCAGGTAAATCATGAACCTTGCATGTTGTATACTCTCAGAAGACAACACAGGGTAATAATGCCAGTAGTCTTAAACATTAATTGTTTAACTGGAATGAATATTTTAATAAAGAAAAAAAAGTAAGAACTACCTATAGGGAAGTGAGATGTACATCAGAAGGTAATTTCCATAAAACTTCATCATATTTTGAATCTTCATTCTATTAATAGGGATTCCTAAGGTATTTTACAGATCTTAAAAGAATAACGACAAAGGTTTCTATTTTCCACTGTACATTTCTTTTCTCTAGTACATTTTTTTTTCTTTTTCAGCGGAATCTGGTTTCCGTAGCTTGTAGTTCATTTTGCTTAGCCTAATCCACTATAGTCATATGTATGTTGCTATTAAGTTATTTTGATACTCTTCTGAGACTAAAGTGGGTGTATACAAATTTTTGCAAATAAGAAAAGCCATGGATTGTACGTTACTTTTGTTCTGGCCCCTTCAATTCATATGATTGTTTCCAAGTCTTTCCATGTCCTTAACATTGGGATTATGTCATTTTTTATTATAGAAATACAGGAATCCATTGTGAATATATACCATATTTTCTTGATACATTAAGCTACTCTCAGGCATCTGGGATGGATCCTTGTTTTCGCTATGGTAAATAATGCTGCAATGAACATGACTTTGCCATTCTAAAGGGATGCGGGGAAATCTCAATGGTGACATGATTTGCATAGATTTTATTGCCAGAGCTGTTGAGAATTTCTACATATGTCTTTTGGGCATTTTCAATCCTCATCAATGAAATCTCTCTCTAAATATTTACCCTTCTTTTCATATGGTGGCTTTATTGTTTGGAAGTATTTTTGGGGAATTCAACTTTTTGAATTTTCATTATATTTCAGATAAGAATGTTTTCTGTTTCATGACTATTAAAGAACTACACCCAGTCTTTTGGCTTTCTATTTACCTACTTAACTAGGCCCTTGTCCTGAAGAAGCCCTGCACCAGGGTATATATCCTGTTTCAGTTTAATAGAAGATTGTAAGAGTTTAACAGCTATGCACATATAAACATACAAGATTAGCTTAAGCAAAATAAACTGCAAATTATGGAAAACAAGAGATCCTTCAATTTGTATTTTTCTTAAAATACTGTAAAGAACTATCTCTCCTTTTCTTGTATTTTTAACTTTATTTTCCATAGGGTTTCTCCCTTGCTTCAGCTCTATTTGATTTTGGTAGCCTGTGGTTTTATGAACATTAATCTAAATAGCTCATGGAAGGGGAACAACAAAATCTTGAGATAGAGGGCACAGAATTAACCAATGTTACAATATTCCTCAGAGGGCAACATGTTGGAAGAGACATTTACAATTCGGGAAATGGAGATTTGAGGCAAAATAAATGTGAGAAAAATGATAGATATGGCAAAATATGACAAGAAAAGGATTCATTGCCTTACATACATAATAATCACTTTATACATCACACTGACAATAAGATTTAACTAAAAAAGAAGAGTGTTTTACATACACTTCTCTTAATTTGCTTAAGTTTACTCCTTGATATATATAAAATGTCCTTTTACAGACATGTGTTGATAGTTTGTGTCTCTTTACTTGCCTACTGAAATAGAAAAGGCACAGGTTTCCCCGAGTCTACAGGTTCCAAACTATCCTTCAGAAATTAATGCAGAATTCATTCTTGCTTTCTATTTCTAGAGAAAACCAATATATATTTCAAATTACACAATAGGTGCACAAATGTGACCATATGAGAAATTCTCCGATTTCAACACCACTAATTATAAGCCAAATTCTCAAATTTTTAACTCCCTCATCTGTCCTCACATAATTCAACTCCACTGATTTCATAGAAATCCCTCCAACAATTTTTGTCAAGGTGGATTTTCCTAAAATATACAACAAAGAGTATTCCATTTTGCATCAGGAATTTTGTGGACGACAGTGCCAAATTAACTATATATATGTGGGGGCCATATATACATGTGGCAAGTCGACAATGAAGATAAAGTCATTGATTATGGTTCCATGAAAGTGCCTTGTGTTGTACTCGACAGTCACAGCCCACTTTTCTTGGAACATTGTAAATATATATTGTGAAATTACTAAAGACGCATATCCTCATGCCCTATAAATATCATATTCTACGCACAAACATATCCTATCTTCACCAAACACATTTTGTGCACTTGTTTTTTTTTCCTTGCCACAGGCATTAGAAAGAACTCACAGTGTCCTTCAGGTGAGATCACACATGGAAATCATTGAGATGGAAGAGCATCTTGTATAGTAAAACGTACACTTCCGAATTTTGGTTGAAAAATCCCGACTAAATTTTCATGCCATTCTATATGGAATTGATGTAAGATTAATATAAGGCATAATGTGTCATTAAACTTTTGTTAAAGATTTATTGGGCTTTACATTTCTTACAATAAATGAAATGGAAGTTGATATCACAGGAAAACTTGAGGAAAGTGAAAAATTAAGTACGACTTCTTCTCTTTAGGGAAGCACGGCACATTTAGAATTAATAATTGAAGTTTCCATACTCCTACCGTACCAAGTCTATGTGGAAACTGACCTGGTGAGTTGCAATAAATATAAACACGTGGGTTTATTTCTGGGTTCAAGGAAAACAATGTGTACTCTGATGAAATTTGAAAGTTTGAATAGATATTAGAAATCAAAACGAATTTATTTCATTGATTGAGCTTCACAATGTATTCATAAATTTAAAATGTAGGTAAAGTAATGAGAAATGTTTTCAACTCATGTTTTGTTCACTGACCATTCCTGCAAAGTAGTAAGAGAAAAGAATATTATTTTTCTTTCTGTGAAAAAGACCCAAAGATATATTTCTGTATTCTGCCTATAAAGGACAAGAAAATTGAGTAGTGGTTGGAGAGAAATGCAAAAACTAATAACAGCAGTTTTTATCAAAAGTTTCATTCTTCTTTTCACGTTTAGTTCCATTAAAACTTTGTCACTGTATACACAACTTCTCTAAATTACTCTTTGACACTCTTTCCCTATACATTCAAAGTTTGTTGAACATTTGAAGTGTGACAATAGTCAATCTGTTTCTTTAATTATTATCGTCCAGTTCTTCAAACCTTACTCTAAATTTTTCATTCAGGCTCATTTATTTATGGCACAAGTTCTGAAATATATTTCTTATGTACTATTTATGAATATGTTATGCGTCCACGAAAATAAGAAGGAATCCTTCAATGGTTGTACTGGAAAGAAAATCTACAGTAGATATACTGTATAACTTTATTGCAATGAACACAAATCAATATGATAGTTTGATCTGCATTTCAATATTTGTAAAGGAATGCCTAAAAACAAAGCACTCAGAGCGATTATTTCATGAGATGTATCCTGCCAAAGCTACATGTTTAAAGTTAGGCAAGCAAAATATCAAGGGAAAGCATGCAAATACATTCAGGTACAATTACAAGCAATGTGATACCACTCAAATAAATAAAATCTTTTTACATTCTTTTTTTTTTTTTTTTTTTTTTTTTTGGGTCCGGTCGTGGGCCTGAACTCTGGGCCTGGGCGCTGTCCCTCAGCTCTTCAGCTCAAGGCTAGCGCTCTACCACTTGAGCCACAGCGCCACTTCCGGCTTTTTTCCTTTTTGCTTATGTAGTGCTGGGGAATCGAACCCAGGGCCTCATGCATGCAAGGCAAGCGCTCTACCACTGAGCCACCTTTCCAGCCCCTCTTTTTACATTCTTATATGCAGACAAAACAAATACACTCAGTCACATTGTGAAGTGTTATCATGTACATATCTTCTCCAGGCAAAAGAAGATGTAAATGTCACCTGTCAGTATGAACATGGAAATATTGGACTTTATGAACATGGAAACGATTGTCATTAACTTACCTTACCGTTTCATTGTTAAGAATATTTTCTCAAATATGTATGACTTTGAAAATTCTATGCCAGAGGCACACCAACACTTGGAGCACTTGCCTGGGACTAAGCACAGGGTAAGAGGATTGAAAGCAATGACTCAATCATGAATTAAATCCTCATTACCAAAAGCAATACAAAAAGTATATGGTACAACCTGTGATTAAAGTTTATCATGATTGAGTAAAATCAACTATTGAAGGGGGGCAAGTCTCCTGAGTTTTAAATTCCAAAAATCATAGCCATGTGCTCTGCTTCACCTTATGGGTGCTAAACAGTGTAGGGAAAAATTGTGACATCATTTCAGTTTATACACATACACCCACACCCACACACAGAAACAGACACACAAGGATCTAAAAATGGATAGGTAATAAAAATATCTGATCATGAACATAAATCTTCTCACAGGTGTATAATTGCAAAGACAGAGTTGATTAAAACCTTAATTGACATCAGCAAATAACCTGGTATCCTACATTGTCATAGATTCTCTTATCAATTCACAGATTGCTAGTTTCATCTACTTTTAAAAGCCAAAATAGTTATGCTTTTATAACTAATACATATTAGAATAAGGGAACAGGATTAGTATTACCATGGAGTTTCATTCAGTGTTCTAACAACCAAGGAACATAGAGAAATATAACTGGCCCTCAAACATGACTGAGTTTCAAAGAGAAAATGCAAGATGGTCCAAATAGAGAGTCAATAAAACCTAAATGATCCTTATTTCATTTAAATTAATTCAAAGATTTAATTTATGTTCATGTAGGATACCAGGTTATTTGCTGATGTCAATTAAGGTTTTAATCAACTCTGTCTTTGTAATTATACACCTGTGAGAAGATTTATGTTCATGATCAGATATTTTTATTACCTATCCATTTTTAGATCCTTGTGTGTCTGTTTCTGTGTGTGGGTGTGGGTGTATGTGTATAAACTGAATTAATTAATTAAACTGAATTAATTCAAAGATGAGTATGGGGCATTATTTATATACATTGCATGCCATTTCTGTCTCCGGTTTTTGTTGCAGTTTTCATTGGGCTTCAACTCCCAGGCCTGTTCTCATCAAGGCTAATGCTCTATCAATGAAACAACAATTCCACTTCCAATTCTCAGGCGATGAATTAGTGATGAGAGTCTCATAGAGGCTCCTGGTGGGCTACCATGAAATCTGATCCTCAAATGTCAGCCACATATAGGTTTCTAATTGACCGGTATCAGGCTTCTTTTCTCTGTTATCCATACGGTATTGATGGCATTTTTTGGTCTATGAGTAACCATGATTTTTCTCAAGATAATACTCTATAATATTCCATTTTGAGGGCTTCATTCCCTAAGTGAAGCTGAGAAAAATCCTTGACTTTATTGATTTGTAATGACAGCCACCTGTGTAAAACACTTGAGAAGCTTGAATTAACACCATTGTCACCTGGCCTGGCTCAAGTGTGGTTTTCGATCACAAAAATAATTTCCAATGTCCTGTACATTTTCCTCTGCATGAAGAAGGATGCTAATCGCGATAACCACAAGAATAAATATATTCTCTTGATGAAATACTGAATTGATCTGCATATTTTGAAAACAGTATGTGATTTAGAACTCTCTATAATCTTCATGAATAAGAAAATTGTCATTCTTTGTAAGGATGAATTTTTCCAATAGTGTTAGTCTCCTCAAGTCGCAGTTTCTTCGCTCTCTAAACTGCCAAGTCATCCTTCAGACAACATTGAAATATATTTGACATACAGCTGACAATCAAATACATTTTCTTTAAAATGCTTATTATCTTTTCAGGTATAGAGTACATGAAGCCCTGCCATTATGACCAACTTATATATAAACAATTTGATAGTAAGTTGAATAAGCTTGTTTTTTTTTCAGTACTGACCACAAAGGAAATACTTGAAAACATCAATGTATCTAGAATCCATTGTCTCACTTACAAAATGATGAGGGCCAATATTGGCAAACAACACAAATCACATGATTCCAAATGGAATAAATGCTTATGAAGAATACCTGGCAAGTCCAATTACTGTTCATTTTTCCTGTATTTGCTCCATGCCATGTCAGTAAGAGAGAATTCTTGTTTTAATATTCCATAAATTCAAAAATACAATCTATTCTGGGACTACATAAGGACAAGTAAATCCCACCAGTTACAATTCTTTAAGCAATCTCATAAATACTCTCACTCAGAGATACCATAACTTTTGAAGTTATACATTTATTTTGATTTTCGTCTCTTCAAAATTTTGAATGTTTTCATATTTCATACAGGAATGTGAAATTAGAAATCCATATATGTATAGGTGGTTTAACATTCACTATAAATTCATTTATTTAATATAGAGCTACTTAATCAATTTCAGAATGAAGACATAGTACCCCCCCATATGAATACATTGATTAATTACCAGTTAAACATACTGCCATTCACAATTTCAGAATTGATGAGATGAATGAATCCTGAAACCATGAAAATGGGAATAAAAATATTTGTGTGATATATCACTGTCATATACTCCTTCCCTGATAACAATTGATTATAAGAGAACAAGAAAAAATAAATAAAAGAAAAATTATAAACACAGAACAAGAATGAAGTGAACATTCAGATACAGTAATTTTGCTTTGAAGTAGTTTGGGTGATGACATTTTGCATTGGTCCCAGTGAAATTACTCTTGAAGTTTGTCACAAATCATAGGGTCAATAGATCATAGAGAAATTCAAAACTTTCATTATAATGAGGAAAAATTATGGGTTTGGAGACCAGAAAATTTATTCATTTATCCTATTCTTAACTTTCGATTTTGACACAGTAGGGTGTCCTAGTAAAACCACCGGTGATTATAGAGCAGGCATGTCAATCCAGAGCACCTTGTGCCCCAGAAGGTTGACTGGTATGAACAGACAAAATGATTCCAAGATACACATTAACAGTATTAGGAGTCCTCACTATCAATGCCACATGTGCAGTAGCAGGATTGCAAGTACTGACAGGCACAAAGACCCGAGGATACGCATTCACAGTGCCAGGTGGCCCTTGAACAGATGACGCATATGCCTGAGCAGAACCGAGGACTCCAGAATAAAATTCCCAGTTGTGTACTTCAAGTTGAAGGCTCAAAGTTCAAGGCCCAGGCCCTGATTTCAATCCTAAGACCCAGATTTCAAGGACGTGGGTCCTAGTTTAACTACCAGCCCATGAGTTAATGTCCCAGGCTTTGAGTTCAAGGCCCACGTTGTGAGTTCATGCCCAGGTTTGAGTTTCAAGGCCCAAGTTTTGAGTTTAGGTCCCCGGCCCAGTTTTAGGCCCAGCTATGGGTTGAAGACCCAGGTAAACAGTTCAATGCCCAACCATCCAGTTTGAGACCTAAGTTTTGAGTTCAAAGTCCAAGACTTTAGTTCAAATCACAGGCCCCAACCTAGAGGTCCATGTTCTCAATTCAAATGCCACACTGAGAGTTCATGGCTCAGTCTCTGAATTTAATTCCCAGGTTTTAAGTTCAATGTCCAGGCCAAAAGTTCAGTCTATGAGTTCAAGTAATAAGCTATGAGTTAAATAACCCAGCTAAGAGTTTATGGCCAGGCCAGTAGTTCAAATCCCTAGCCAACACTTCAAGTTTCATGCCAGGAATTCAAATCCCAGGCTGAGAATTCAAGCACCAGGCCATGAGTAAAAATGCCAGGCTGAGTATTCAAGTCACAGGTTCTGAGTCCAAGTCCCAGTCCTTGAGTTGAAGGTCCATGACCACTGTTTAAATCACAGGTCATAAGTTCTGGGTTCGGGTCCTGAGTTTACTGCCCAGGACATAATCTCAAGTGCCAAGACTGGGTCAAGGCCTAGGCTGTGAATTTAAGTTCCAGGACACATGTTAAAGTCCCAGGTTCCCTCTTCCTCTTATAGTTCAACATTGTAGGATCAAGGCCCAAGCTGTGAGTTGAAGGCCAAGTCTTTGAGTTCAAAACCCAGACCCAGAGTTTCAGGCTCGGTCCATGAGTTCAAGTTCCAGATTCCAATTCAAGTTTGAGGTACCCAGTTCAAGGGCCAGATTACAAATTAAATGCCAAAGTATTGAATTCAAGACCCAGGCACTGACACCAAACCCTAGGCTTTCAGTTTAAGTAGCAGACCAGGAGACAAAGGCCCAGACCAAGAAGGACATTGAAGGGCCAGGCCCCAAACTGAAGCACCACTATCCCCTTCTTGCTGAGTTAAAGGTCCAGGGCCCCAGTTCAAAAACCGGGATATAAAATAAAATCACAGACTGTCAGTTAAAGCCATTGAATTCATGGCCCAGGTTGAATGTTCAAGGCCCAGACCTAGGATTAAAGCACAGATTGTGAGATAAAGGCCCAGACTGTCACTTCAAGACCCAGCTTATGAGTTCAAGGCCCAGGACAAGAGTTTCAGCCCAAATATGATTTCTATTCCTAGACCCCAAATTCAAGGCTCAGGCACCCAGTTCAAAGCCTGGGTTGTGAGTTCAAAGCCCAGACAGGATTTCAAATCCCAGGGTTCAAGTTCAAGTTCCATGCAGCATTTCAAGTACCACCCCATGATTTCAAGCCCCTTGCTGTATGTTCAAGTCCAAGGCACTGAAGTTAAGGATAGGCCATGAGGTGAAGTTCCAGATCCTGATTTTACAACTCAGGTCATGTTCATGTCCCAGGCTTTGTTAACATCCCCTGCCACATGTTCAGATTGCACACTGTGAGTTCAAGGCCTGAACACTGAGTACAAGGTCCAGGCAAGGCCTAATTCAAGTCCCAGATTGTGAATTCAAGGCTCAGCAAGGGCGTTCCAGTCCCAAGCCTGAGTTCAACTACCAAGCTTCAAGTTCAAGGTTCAGGACCAATTCATTTCCTAGGCTGTGTTAACATCCCTAGTCCCATTTTCTAATTGCATACTGCAAGTTTAAGTCCCTGACACTGAGTACACTGTCAAGGTCCAAGTCATATTTTGTGAGTTCAAGGCCCAACATGCAAGTTCCAGTCCCAATCCTGAGTTCAATTCTCAACGTCCAAGGCCAAATTCCAGGCCCTATGTTCAATGCCTAGGACACAAGTTAAATGCCATGGATGTGACTTTAATTCTCATCCTGATTACAAGTCCCAGGCTGACAATTCAAGACCCATGACCCGAATTCATTTCTCATGGTTCAAACTCAACTCCCAGGCAATGAATTCAAAATTAAGTCCTTGAATTCCAGGACTAGGTCAGAATTTCAAGGCTCAGTCTGCGATTCCAGTCCCAGTTTCTGAATTCAAGTCTCAGTCCCTGAGTTTAAGGACCAGGTCAAAAGCTGAAGGCTAAGGGCCTGAGTTCAAGGCTTAAACTGGTTATTCAAGTCCTGGATGCCACGTTCATTGCTCTGGCCCTGAGTTTAGGTCCATGATGAAAGTTCAAGTTCTTGGCCCAAATTCAAAGCCAGGCAGAAAGCTGAATACCTTGACCCCAACTCCAAAGCCTAGGCGGTGAATTCAATTCCCAAGTTTTGAATTCAAGTCTTAGGCCCTGAGATCAAGACTTAAGTTAAAAGTTTAAGTCACAGGTCCTGAGTTTAAAGTTCTGGCCACAATCCAAGTCCCAGTTCCTGATTTTAAGGATCAGGCATGTGTTCAAGTTTCAGGCTGTGAGTTTAAATCTCAGGTTCCCACTTCCACCAGAAGTTCAAGGTGAAGGGCCCCATTCAAATAACACATTTTATATGAAGGGTCAAGTTGTAAGCTCAAGGTTCAGTGTGTGAATTCAATGTGCAGGCCTATAGTTTCAGGTCTACAAATAAGTTCAAATCCCAGTGCTCAGTTCAAGTCCCAGGACCCCAGTTCAAATGAGTGTTTTGAATGCCAGGCCATGGCCTTGAATTTAGTCCCAGGCCAAGAGTTCAAGTCCAAGACCATGAGTAAAAATATCTGGTCCCAAATTAAAATTGTAGGCTCAGATTTCAAGGTCCAGGGGCCCAGTTCAATTTCCAGGCCCCGTGTTCAGGTCCAAAGGTGTAAGTTCAAGGCTGACCCAAAGTTTCAAGCCCAAATATGAATTCAAGTCCTAGGACCCCAGTTCAAGTCCTAGGCACCGTTTTCAAGGTCCAGTGCTCCAGTTCAACTCCCAGACACTGACTTTAAGGCCTAAGCCAAGATTAAGTCCGCTGCAGTCATTTCCACTTCCAGGAGTTAAATTCAAGGCCTAGGCACTACTGTCAATGCCTATCCTGAGTTCAAGGGCCAGGCCATTGGTTCAAGACCCAGGCAGAAAGTTCTACTCCCAGGCCCTGAATACAGGTCCCAAGACATGAGTTAAAGTCCCAGGACTGCAATTTAAAGAGCAGTCCAGAAGTTAAATGCCCAGACCTCATATCCAAGACCTAATTGTTATTTCTACCTAGACAGCAATATATTTTCTGTGGTTCATAAGCCACAATAAATCAATCTTTAACTGTTACTCTTTTCTTCCCTTCTTCATTTCTTTATTTTCCTACTGATAGCTAGTAACATCTTGAAAATGCTATCTTTAGTAAACAAAAAGACAGCATCATTTGAACATTAGGAAAATTCTCATGTTTATAAATGGTGCATGCTGAAAAATGATCATTATATATCACTAAAATAAATCTTACTGCTGTTAATTTACGAAAGCAAATTGTCTCGGGTTAAGTTTGAGTGCTGTTTATACATAAAACTTTCATTTTCATTCTCTGACTCCATTATTACAAAGTTATCCATATTGTGGTAAGAGTAGAGTTTGTCTCAGAATGACAGTGTCTCAGAATGCCAATTAGCAATATGTTATTAAAAAGTAGTTTCATAAGATATTTTTAAAATGTATTTGACTTATGGCAAAAATATTCATCTTCTTTACTTCATGTGCTTCATCTTTCTGTATGTCTTTTTAATTCATACCTTAGATACATATTCATGTAAAGTACTAGTACAATGGGCTAAGATTTCTCAAAGCAACTACTTGAAAATATAAAATAAACAGAGCAAGAAAAAGTCCAGATCCCAGAATGGATGTGTCATATATATTGATATATATAAACATATATATATACATATATATGTATTTATACATACATATATACAAGTATTAACGTTAGTATATAACACAAAAAACCAAAGTATTTACTCTATAAAGAAATATTACTGAATGTGTGGGTTTATGTACACACATATAGTTTTATGCAATTGTGTTCCACATAATAGGAAGAATTTGCATATTTCAAAAGAATATAACTTCTTTATAGAATTTTCATATAAAGCCTTGGTTGACAGATCTATCCAGAAAACATGAAATCAAATTATGTATTAATAAAAATAGTGTATTCACAGTTCTAAAAACTGAAATCATCATGTGTAATGACATATAGAAGGTGGTCCATTGTATTTGTCACTATTCTAGTATTACGTAGATTCACTAACCATAGTTTTCATAAATACCAAGTAATTTTTTTAAAAAAACCTCCTACCCAATATTTTGTAGTCATATTCAGGGGACTGTGGGAGTAGAGAGACTTAAGCAAATTGCTAGTATGTATTACTCAGTGGCACATTACTTCATTAAATATCTAGTGTATCTGAACTAAGTACTGCAAATATAAGTAGTTGTTATTAAAATATAAGGAACGGATAATGTGGATTGTCAAATCTCCCTGTTTGGAATTGCTCTTTGGTGAACCTGAGGAACTGAAGAATTTCAATATTGCTATGTGTCAAACAATGGAACATGGTTTGAGACAATTCTAACAAAAGCACAAAGGGAGAAAACTATTAAAAACCATTATTTGTCTTTAAATGGAAAGTCAGGCCAAATCCCTGAACAAAAATAAAAACATGAACACATAGGATCTGATAAAGGATAATATAGGAGTGCTTGATATCTGGTGAAGCAGGGCAGGAACCCTCTCTGAAGTAGGTAGAAACGATTCCCTTCAGAAGGCTTCTCAGGAGTAAAGAGGAGGTTTTGTGTCTATTGGGGTTGTGTTCATCATTCTTGTGATAGGACAAATCAAGCCCATGTAAGAATCAGGATCTCTGGATTTCCAGCCCAACATGTGTTTCTGACAATTAAGTCAAAGTCTAGGACAACATCCAACATCTTTATTCTTCAATGAAGTAGAATTCATTTCAACTATATTAAAATTCAGTAATTTGATCAGTAGATTATTTCTCCCTGTTATTGACCAGCCTGCAATTTGATCCTCATTCTAATTCCTTCTACTAGTCAGTTCCGTTTTCACTATCTCTGTAGTGTAAGCTACTGCATTGTAAGCTACTGCATACAAGATACTTTGGTTAACACCAATTTCAATGGAAGTAATAGAGATACATTAAACTACATTTGAAATTACTAAGCACATTTTACATATGGAGTAGGCTTCAACTGGTTTTCTTCATTAAAGGAGACTACTGATAGCTACAATTACTAACAATTCATGCACATCTTATATGTTGGGAACATATTTGATAGGACAGTGCCTCATGAAGAACCAAAAAAAATCACTGAAGTTATATTCTAGTGAATGGCATTCAAGGATTCATGAATATTTGCAATTTGTTCTAACAGTAATCGAGCAAAAGGTGCACATAGGATAAGTAACAAAGAAAATGATTCAATGAATGCTTTGCTTCATGGAACTATTGGAGTTGAAATGTCATGGACCAAACTGATAAACTATTCAAAAATGGTTTGTCACAAATAACTCTTCTGAGTTAAATATCTATGAATTGTTTGATGACAGAGAAATCATGTTACTTCTGAAATTGAGGAGTTCATCCAAGTTTCAATGACTATACTGGTTTTAATTACTTTGTCCAAGTGTTTTGAACCAAGATAACAACCAAATACAAAATAAGAAAATGTGAATATTAAAAAATGCTTTGCTCACCACAAACAGGCTTCCATTTTCCTGACATGAACACTTATAGGAACATGTAGTAATTTATAAAAATGGATGTTTCTTGACTTATGTTGGTCGCTGTCTGGAAGGGCAGATATAGTCGATCTATGTATATATTCTCACATTTTTCCATTTTAATATGCATTGTGAAATGTTTCTGCTTATGTTGATTCTTTGGTCTTTCTATAGTCTCTACACAATCCAATAGGAATAGAAATTGCTTAGGGTAACCCATCAACTCTCTTTTCCAGGATTCAAGTAAGTATTAGTTTTGAATCAAACTCAACAATTGTACTCATGTTAAATTTTTCTGCAAAGATTGCAGCCAATATTTTATATTATTCAATAGGAAAAATACTAATGACTAAATATGCACATCACCAGAAACAACCTGTTTTCAAAACCAGCATATGTGATGATCATCGTCCATATTCACATATCTAACCTATACCCTAACTACCCAATTCCTGTTTCTATCACAAGGAAGAAATTCATAAAATAAGCTTTGAAGAACCAGTCTAATTAGTAACAGGAATTGTTCTACAGTATTATTTGTTCATGGGCAATATATTTGAAAACCATTTGTAATTTCAGAAAAAAAGATAATCATAACACCGGTTTGTATGAACAATGAAATACATTATGTGGGAAACAATTAGTAATTAGTGTTTCAACTCATGTGCAAAATCGTTAAAATTGGCATGAACTTGGGTAGCATGTGCTTCTGGCACATCAGTACTTTCAAAATGTGCAGATAATAGTGTTTTATCGTTTATCCTAATTGTATATTTGAAGACTGTAATTTTTCGTTGACAAGTAAGAAAAAATATGATCAATAGTATTTTTCTAAAATTCTCATGAAGTAACATTTTGTAAAACCAAGAATGCATTGATCTCAAGCAAATGGTATATAATATCTATTTTCCCGTTTGCTCTATGAAAGACATAGAAAGAAAGTTTTCCTTGACTAACTTCCTTCTTCATATTTCATGCATTTTGTTTGTTGCATATTTTAATATTCAAAAAGAAAATTCCATTCTTTATTTATGTATTTATTACTAGAGCACAGGAAATTTCTAAGTATTGGCCCCCATAACTATCTCCTGAAATTAATCAAAACAAAGTGTATTTGAAATGACACATTGAAAGTTTAATATAGATCATTGGATTTCCATTCTTGCCAATAATTATAAAGTCCACATTTCATATCAGACTATAATCCATTAATCAAAGACTGTTTGTGTCCCTTTAGGTCTTGAACACTAAGTCTAGGTCTCCAATTTTAATCCTTTAAAAAGGACAGGAAAAATGTATAGCAAAATTAATGAAAATATGGTGAATCGTATGATTTTGCATTCGTCAAAAAAAAATTTAGTTGTAACCTGACAGGTAATAATTTTATCTCACTATACCTGAGCAGTATCTCCTGAATATTTCTCAAGACCAGTTTTATCTCTTCTAGATGTGATTGGTATAGGAATTTATAGAATCCCGTTAGAGTCTCTTGTGTTCATACTTATTAGGTTTGTCCCTTCCAAATGATCAACACAAATGGATCATTTGCAATAATTGGCATGTGTATATTATATCAGATGAGCAGAAAGTGAATCAGATTGATAGATTATAGATAGATAGGTAGATAGAGAGACATAGATAGATAGATAAATTTATAGATAGGTAGATAGATAGATAGATAGATAGATGTATATAGTTATTGTAATATTATATAAAACTATGTTACCTGAAATCAAAAATGATATGGACAGAAGCTGTTTTTCTTGATTTTAATATATTTCATGAATTTTGTTGTTGTTTCTACTGTATGTTGTTTCTCCTTTGGTATATTCCTGTCACTGCATTTGATTTTGGTACCTATTTTTTATATAAATTGTTCTAATTTGAGAGGAGGAGAAAATTAAAATCCTGAAACAAGAACAAAATATGACCCATTCAAATAATGATACTCACAGGACACTCCATTGGAAATGAACTTTACCACATTGTGATGGAAAATGAGTATTGGAGGGAATTGTTAGTTGAAAAAAAAACAAAACACAAAGGATGGGTAACAATGCTCCACAAGAAATATACTCATTAGTGACATAAATGTAACTCTGCTGTATTGCATCTTTTCACAACATTTTTGAAAAAGAACAAAAAATACCAACACAAACCAAAAATGAACTATTTATGGCATCCAAATTCCCTATTACTTTTTTTCGTAGCGGTAGCTTTATCACATATGACAAGTTTTGCATTGTGAGATTTTTGTTCTTTTAGAGTTCTCAAAGGAAAATACACTTTCCTGAAAGGTACAGAAAATATGACCAGGATATAAGAGAACATACCAGTTCATATTCGACTGCATTATTCCCTAAATGCTACGTTGAACAAACTGTATTACGGAATGATCATCTTTTTTTTCTATTCTCAAGGATGGAATTCTATTGATTTAGCAGAAAATTGAAAAGCAATTAAACTGAAGTGAATTATGAGGATTACCTCGTTTATTGATATTCAGAATGACTACTCCCGAAAAATTCTCATCAAATATATTCTGCTTTGAAATAAGAAGACAGGCATCATGAAATTAGAAGCATACAAATGAAAGCGTCCTAAAGAAAAAGAAGAAAAAGGAAACTAAATAACAACAATAAAAACACACACTTTTATTATAGTGCAATGTCCAGCCAAAAAAAAGATATAGTTAATCAATTTAATTATAAGTAGTAATTCGTTAAGTAACAAGAAAATGATGTAACTTACTGTTAGTGTTAAAACAGGGATTTGTACTTGGCTAAATGAAATTCTCAGCAACTTAGTTTTATGTATCATATTTTTGTTGGTTTGTGCGGGTGGAGGTGTAACTTGACAACAGCTGTAACAGGATGTGGAATTTTTTCCTAAACTTTATGAATCTAACCATATCAACACTTAATATACATTTTCATGTTGCTAGTTTCAATAGTTTTTGACAAATCACATTCTTAAAATGTTTTCAATATTTATTAAATATACATTTTGAACTTAAATGTTAGGAATGTTTCTGGAATTAATTCTGTACTATTACTTGGTGCATAGCGTATGGAGGATAAACAGCCCAATTCTCAGAACTATTCACATGAATTTAATAAAAAAAAATTCCTTTATTTTTTATTTTCAAAATACTGTATAGAGGGGTTACAATTACATGGGCAAGATAATGAGTACATTTCTTATCAAGTATTGTAGCCTCCTGCTTTTTTTCCCCTTCCCATCCCCTCGCATCCCCCACACTCCCCTCCACCCAATTCTCCTCCTCCCACCAATGTTGTAAAGTTCCTTTTCTACATAATGACTTGTACATCTCATTGTTACAATGGATCCATTTGTATCCCTATTTAAACGATTTGTTTTTCATAAAATTTTAATAAAATTTTATTTTAAAAATATATATTTTGTTTAGTGAATTTTGTAGAGCATTTCTACTTTGTGGATCACAGGTTGAATTATGAGAAAAAAATTCCCAGGAAGCTACTGAAAATGTATAGTCATATAGTTTCTGTGCCTGGATAATGTCATTTTTTGAAAGTATACTTTGATACTTATCTGTGTGCTATCATTAACTGTTAGGAAACAATTTTAAAAGTTTCCTAGCAAAGACAAAGTTTTAAATTTGGAAAGTTAATGGAATATTGGCCAGAAATTTAGAGAGAAGTTCTATAATTATGTGATAAGAACAATATTACAATTCATTGTGTAGTATCCTGGTATTTCAATCAAAACTAGAGAATATGACAAGAGAATGAACTTGTAGGAAGACAACTGATATTCAGAAAATCTCTGAATATGAGTAATGTTTAGAACTGAGAGTAAAAGGAAAAATCCTGAAAAAGGAGTTTCAAAGCCAGCATGGGCCAGAATGTCAGTGAGAATTTTGTCTCCAAATAACCACTAGAAAACCAAAAACTGCAGTCTCTTTCAGGTGGCAGAGCTCAAGCTTTGAGCTGCAATGTTCAGGGAACAAGCCCAAGCCCAGAGTACAAGCAAAAAAAGGAAGAAACATTCACAATATTTCTGTGTAACATTGAAGGTCTACAAATATAATGTTTGACAGAAGTGCTTCAAAAATCTAACTGCCTTATGATGAGATGGCATTTTTTGAAAGAATTTTACAGAGCTTTGCAAAATTACAAAGTTCAGAATCTTCCCATTCAAAATTTTCCTTCAAAAAGAATCACACATTTTACAAAGGGGGTTTCCATATGAGCAGAATGTGTGATATTAATAGCCATTTCCTATATATACCTTAATTCTTACTAGTATGATATGTACTCTCAAGAATTTTCCATGAACGACTTACTGACAGCAGATATGAACCAATGTACAATGGAAGATTTGATAATAATGAGACACCAACAAGGGATGTGGAATTATGTCTCTACAGAGAATGCAAAAGTTTATTTCTGTTTTGTCCTGCAATGACAGGGACAAGAGTTACAGAAAAATTTCAAGTCAAACTGAAAAGAATCAGATTTTTTTCTGATTTTGGGGGAGTTAAGTATCTTGACTATTTTACGTAATGAATAATTGTGTTTAATACCAGAACAGTCAATGAAACAAAATGTGGAATTTAAGGGCATAGAAGACAAAAGCACATCTTTCAGGGATATATTGGACATAGCGAAGTGCTCATTACTTAGCATTCCCAGGTTGTTGGGTGAAGAAAGATAACTGAGGAAAGTACTGTTTCCTAAATTCTAAATGTAAGTGGAACCATCACAATATTTATGTTTTTCTTGGAATAATATGTTCCATTTCACTAATTATTGCTGTAGAATATAATAAAAAATATAAGAAAAGTATACTTATATTTGGTCCCTTATAAAATTTCACATCAACTTCTGTGTTCCAAACACAAGAATGGGTAGGGAAAGTTTATGGGTTTGTTAAACCATCTAATTTTGCAATGTTTTTCACAAGTCACAATATTCTAAATCTTCTCAATATTTTTCATGTGTTATGTAATTTGCAGAATTCTGTGACTTCTTCCCATTGTTTTTAGCAGGGAAAAAGATTCTTCAAGGGGTACATACAATATCAACCAATTTTTTTTCTTTTGGGGGGGGTAATGTGTACTTTTTGAAGAGAGCATATTTTGTACAGAGAATCTGTGATTTATCAGAAAGAATACGTGAGGAATTTGAGAATTTTCCAGTACATTTCTAATCTTTTGAAGAAAGATTAATCTGTAACTTTGGATTATAATTCAAGACCAGTTCACAAAATCATATCAAATGAATGTTTGTTTTCAACTTGTGTGTAATTTGCCCCCCATATTTATCGGCCCACCACAACCATGTTATGGTTCATTTGACATTCCTGGTCCACAGCATTCCTACTGATAAATGGAATAGCCTTTGAAACATATTTTAGGAAGATCTCTCTGGCCAAAAAATATTTATTAGTCGTTAGGATTCCTATATAATCAAAAAAGTTGAAAGTTGACTGCAGATGAGGAAATTTCACATGTGAGAATCTTGCTCACATTATGATAGATGTGAAATTGTAAAGGTTTCTGATCTGAGCATATTCGAGCCTCAGGATTTCTCCAGGTTTGCAATTTCAAATGAGTATTGGGATTCGTACAGAAATATTTGAATAAAAATGATTTCAACATTCATTTGCCAACTTTGCCTTGCAACCTGGTGATAGGGATACCTGTATCTTTTCTATGTTTTAGGAAAGTCAAGAGAACAAAACTATTTCCACAAGTGTGTGTATGTTCTACAAACCCATCGACTTAAGTTTCTATGTGTAAATTTATGAAAATTGTGGTGTATATAACAATACTGTTTTTTAAATAGAATCTTGTCAAGGTGATGTACAGAGGGAATAGTTTACATATGTTAGACAGTGAATAAGTACTTTTCTCATGGTATGTTCTTACTTTATTTTCCCCCACTCTTCTACAGCATAAAATCTCTATTTTTTCCCACTAGATATAATGTGTATTTCCAACGCATTAATTTGTTGGGATTGTTCTTCATTTGTTTCTCTCTCCTTTGTCTCATATTTTGACATTCCCTCTCCCATACCTAGTCCTGATTAACCTAAAAGTAATACACAGTGTACCAAAACCAAATAAAATGACAGCATTGTACAAAACATAGGAAAGTAAAGGAAAAAATGCAACTAAAAAGAAACAGCTCCACAGATTCCCTTTTAAAAAATCAAGAAAGAAAAACAAATTTATTTTGTATCTAGAGTTCATTTTGCTTATCCTAAGCTTATATAATTTTACGTATATAATTATTAGGCTATTGTGATCCTCCTTTAGGACCAAAATGGGCATATACAAGATTTTACAAATAAGAGAAACCATGGACAATAGGTTTGTTTGGGTCTGCACTCCTTCAGTTCACATTTTTTGTTTTGTTTTGTTTTGTTTAACTCTTTCCATTTCATTACAAATGGGACTGTGCCAATTTTTCTAGTGGAAAATCGAATTCAATTGTGTATATATGCCACATTTTCTTGATCCACTTATCGACACTCTGGCATCTGTGGTGATTCCTTATTTTCCCTATGGTAAATAATGTTGCAATTAACGTGACTTTTACATTCTAATGGAATGTGTTGCAATCTCGATGTTGACTTGATTTGCATTGTTGAGCACTTCTTCATTGTTCCTTTAGTCATTCTCAATTCCCCATCACTGAAATCTCTCTTTCAATATTTAGACTTCTTCCCATAGAGGGTCATTATCGATCAGATTTTTTTAGGGGGCAGGGAGCTTTAGCTGGTTGAATTTTCATTATATTTAATCTCTAAGACCATTTTCTATTTCTTGGCTTCTGAAGATCTTCTTCCAGTCTTCTGGCTTTATATACCTTTCTAGATGTGTCCTTGGTCATGAAGCAGCTCTGCAGGTTCAATCAATTTTGTCTGGCTTTTCTTTGACTTAATGTACTTACGCCTCTGTAATCAGAACGTTACAACCTCTTCTAACGAGCCCTAGTATTTCTGTATACCTTTCATTCACAATATTTTCCATTAACTCGACATCTTTGATTCATTTGGAACTTGATCTGATGGAGGGTGATATAACTTTTAAGTTTTTATAGGCCTTTAAACAGTATTACAAAAACTTATTATCGATTATTTCTTTTTAATTTTTCTGCATTTATCCTGCTTCCTAGTGAAGGGTCATAATTTTTTCTTTAGAAGTGACATTTAAAATATAGGTGCCCTGGTTGCTCTTTTTGTATTCATTGTTATATGTCCTGTTTCATCCCAGAAGATTACTGAAAGAGCTTAATTGCTATGACATATGAACAAGAAGATTAGGGTAAGCAAAATGAACATCAATACACTGAAAGAAGAGGTTTATCATTTTTTTTTAATATACGATGAAAAACAATTTCTTTTTTCTTACTTTGTATTCTTTTCTATAGGGATTCTCCCTTGTCGTTATATTTGATTTTGGTAGCCTGTGGATTGCATAAACTTTAATCTGAATAGAACAAAGAACGGGCACAACAACATATTGAGATGGAGGAAAGTGCCACAACATTCCTCACAAGATAATACATTGGAAATGTCATTTATTGCTGGGTCGAAGGATATTTGAAGCAGAATAAAATGTAAGAAAAATGAGAGATAGGGTAACATACGACAAGAAAGTGATTCACTTGAATTAAGTGAATTAAGTGATTAATTGAATACATAATTATAATAACTTTGTACATCAACTTGTCAAGTTGAATTGAAGAGTAGAGTATTGATACACTTATTTTAAATTTCCTAAGTTTACATATGGATATGTATGCAGATTGCTTTGCATTCTATATACAGACATGTGTTGATAAATCTGTTCTCTTCTCATTCTGAAGAGTCTAGAAAAGGCACAAGTTACCCTGAGTCTACAGGTTCCAAGCCATCCCTCAAAAATTAATATTGAATTCATTCCTCCTCACTATTTCTTCAGGAAAATCAAGAAACATTTGAAATTACACACTAGGCACACATATGCCCATAAACAAAAACTCTTCCATTTCACCACCAATAATAAAAATATTAAATTTCCTAATCTGTACCCGTTTAATTCAACTGATACTACATTGCATAGGAAACCATCCAACAAGTGTTCATAAGGTGGATCTTCCTAAACTATGCTTCAGACTATTGCATTTTCATCAAGAATGTTGTATTAGGGAAGTGAACTCTAAGATATATATTCAAATGTTTTTTTTTCTTTCATGTGATTATTTCTAACATATTTATAAGATGATTCCTTTGTTGCTTTGTAGGTCCTCCCCCATGATATAACCCTTGCTTACACTGTATTTTATGTCGTTATAATTTGTGGATGGGAAGGGAAAAAATTTTTTAAATAGGGATACTGGTGGACCCATTGCAACAATGAGATGTACAAGTCGTTATGTTGAAAACGAACTTTACAACTTTTGTGGGGGGGGGGAGGTTTGAGTGGAGAGGATGAGGGGGGGATGGGAAGGTATCAGAAGGGAAAAAAAGGAGGAGGCTATAATGCTTGATAAGAAATGTACTCATTATCTTGCCCATGTATTTGTAACCCTCCTGTACAGTATTTTCACAATAAAAAAATTAATGTTATAGACCAAAGTGCCAAATCAACTATAAATATGTGAGGGCAAATATATATGGAGCAAATTACAAACAATTTGAAAATGAAGATAGTCATCAAATAAAGTTCAATGAAAGTTTTTTTGTTATACTCGTCAGTTACAGTCCATTCTTCTTGAAATATTTTAGAAATATATTGACACATCTTTTGCCTGAAAAATATTTTTTCTTCACAAAATCATACCATCCTCACAAATTGCATTTTCCCTACTCAAAAGAATACATTTTGAATAATATTTTGTGTACACACAAGAACCTGGTTTTTCCTTACCACAGGTTTTGGAAAGAACTACTAGAATCCTTCCTCAGATAAATTTACACATGGAAATTACTTAGAAGAATGAGACACTTGTATAGTAAGAAATTTTCAGTCTTTCAGTACAGAGTAGAAAATTGTAAGTTTGTATAAGAAGTCTAATATCATTAAGGTTTTGTTATGTATTTATTATGCTCTACAATTGTAACAATATATGTAATGGAAGATGATACCCATAAGAAAATTTAAGGACAGTGGAAAATGAAGTATGATTTGTTCTCTGTTGAGAAACAAATTCAGATTTGATGATTGACGTTCCCATACTCCAACCTTACCATGTCTATGTGGAAAGTGACATGGTGAATTCCAATAAAGACATAAACACCTGAGTTTACTTATGGATTCATTGTACGGGTGAATAGGTAGAAGAAATCAAAATGAATTCATTTGCTTGAGTGAACGTCATTATAAACCTACATACATATATGTTTATGTATATAAGTAAGATGTCACTAAACCTATGAAAAATGGTTTGAATTCATGGTGTGATAACAATGATTCCTGCAAGAAATAAGAAAAAAATATTATTTACTTTCTTTGGAAAAGACCCGAGTGTATATTTCTGTATTCTGCATATGAACATGAACTTCATTAGTAGTTCAAGAGATACTCAAAAATTAATAGGAGCACATCATCAGTTATTTTCAAAAAATTTCATGCTTGCTGTTCCACTTCCATTTCATTCACACTTATTCTTTGTATACAAACTATTTCCCAAATTATGCTTGTAAACTCTCTGTCTCAACACATTCAAAGTTAGTTGAACATTTGAAGTGTAACCCAAGTAAATCAATTACGACAATTATTATGGTCCGTCCAGTTCTTCAAATCTTTCCAACTATTCCCCATTCAGGTCAGCTATGCCTTGGCAACGGTTCTGAAGTAAGTCTCTTTTAAAATATTCATGGATGTATCATGATCCAGGAAAATAAGAAGAACGTGTTCACATGGTTGAGTAGAATAGAAAAGCCACAGTGGATTTTCTATATAACGTCATTGTGATGAATTTAAATAAACATGATATTTTATCTCCATTTCAATATTTGTGAAGGCATGCATAAAAACAAAACACAAAGAGTTATTATTTCATGAGATGTACCCTTTAAAAGGATATGTGCTCTATGGTAGGTGAGTAAAATATGAAGGGATACTATGAAAATACCTTCAGGTACAATTACAAGAAATGTAACAAAAATAAAATGCTTTCCCATTATTATGTAGAGAAAAAAATTCGCTTAAAAGTGACATTCACATTGTGAATTGGTATGAAGTAAATATATTCATCAGTCCAGAAAAATAACTAACTTTTAAGAAACATACACATGCCAATTGTCAGTGTGAAGAGTGAAATATTGGACTTTGAAATGAATATAGAAAATTTCCATTAGCTAGGTTCATATGATTTCATTAAAAATACTTTCTCAAATATATATGGTTATGAGAATTTCATGCCAGAAGTACACCAAGTTTTGGAATGCATGGCTGGGTTTGAGCTCAGGGTCAGATGTTTAACTATCAATAGCCCAATTATGGATTCACTTCTCATTACCAAAGAAGACATATAAGGAAAATATTCCTGGACAACCTGTGATTAATGTTTATCATGATGGAGTAAAATCTAGAATTGAAGGTAGAAAAAATATCCTCAGTTTTCTAGCGAAAAATTGTAACACAATTTCATTTGCACACACACACATACACAAACAAATACACACACACAGACAAACAAATATTTGCATCTCCAAATGGACAGGACAGGAAACAGAAATACGAGATCACGCACACAAATCTACTCACATATATATAATGACAAAAATAGGGTTGGATAAACTTTAAAAGACAAATGAGCAAGTAACATTGTCTACTTATTCACACATTCTCCCATCAATTCACAGGTTCTCATGTATCATCCAATTTTAGAAGCCAGAAAAATTATGATTCATAAATAGGACATATTATCATAAGGGAACAGAATAATAATACTTGGAATCATATTAAATGGTAGTAACGAAATTAGTTGAGGAAATATCACTGCATGAAACACTACTCTGAATTGCAAAGAGAAAATGCAAGTTAGTACAACTAGGAAGTGAATAAAATCTAACTGACTCCTATCTGGATGAAAGTATTTCCGAGATTTTGGAAATACCAGCGAGTAAACCAAAATACCAATGATGAATATTGCATTACAGTCCTTTATTTGGTTCTTGCTGGTCGTTGGGCTTGAATTCTGGGCTTGTTCACAGTCCCTGAGTTCTTTAAAATTCTAATGCTCTACCAGTTGATCTACAATGCCACTTCCAGTTATGAGGTAATGAGCGTGTGACAAAAGTTCCTGTTGGACTGCCTTGAAAACTATTCCTCAGATCTCAGCCTCCTCCATGTCCCTAAACGACTTGTACCAGGCTTCATTTCTCTGTTATCCAGAGTGTTGATGATTTTTCTGTTTCATTGTTCCCGACATTCATGCACACTGCAGGTCCAAACGTGATTTTCCTTAGGGATAATGCTCTATAGTATTCCATTCTGAGGGGATGAATTCCAGAAATGAATCTGAAAATACTCCTTGACTTTATTAATCCAAAATAAGAGCCTCATGGTTCAAACACAAGAAATGCTAAATTAATAACGTTGTCACCTGTCCCTCAAATGTGGTTTTTAACCCCAAAAATCATTTCCCATGGCATATTCTTAATTCTATTGATCAAATAATGAGTTCATCCATTCAGTGTGAAAGCAGTATGAGTTTTAGTCCTCTCTATAATATTCATGAGTTAGAAAATTGTCATCTGATGCAAGGGTGAACATGTCTATTCCCATTAGTCTGCCTCAGTTAGCACTTTCTTCACTATAAAACCTGCCAAATCATCCTGCACATAACATTGTAATGTCTTACATACAGCAGGCAATTGAATACAAATTCCTAGTATGCTTATGACCTTTTCACAGGAAGCATATATGACGCCCGACCTTGATGAGAGGCTCATGTAAATACAGTTTGGTCTTAAGTTAAACACGCATGTTTTTTTTTAAAAAACAGGACTGATCCGAGAAGATTTTTTTTATAATATCAGTACATCTAGAATCCATTGTCTCACTTATAAAAAGGATAATATCTCTTATTGGCAAGCAACACAAATTACATCATTCTACATGTAATAAATGCTAAGGAACAATTCCATGCAAGCCCAATTACTGTTCATTTGTTCCTTTTTTTGTCACTTTACCATTTCAGGAAGAGATGGTTGCTCTGATAATCTATAAAATCAACAGTACAATATATTTTGCGACCCTGGAAGGACAAGTTTATTCAAACAATTACAGTTCTTTAAACAATCTCATAAATACTCAATAAGCTACAATACCTTTTGTAGTTACACATCTAATTTTGATTGTCCTATCTATACTATATCCAATGTGTTTTCATACTTTATTCGGGAATGGTAAATGTGATCTCCATGTATGTACTGATGATTAAAAATAGCTCTAAATACATTTTATTAATATATATGTTTGCAAAGTGCAAAATGTAAGTCATCTCAAGAATCTCCTCAAATAATGCAGGAAGACAATTCAAACCAGGTAGTTATTTTTACAATAATAATCAATTTCAAAATGCAATTGTATACATTGATTAATTACCATTTGACGGTATTTCCACTTACAATTTCATAATTGATGAGATGAGTGAATCCTGAAACCATGAAAAGGGAGAGAAAGTATTGGTTAAATAAAAAAAAATGCTATGGATCCATTCCCTGATTGAAATTGATTGTAAGCGAATGAGAAGATTTTTCAGATAAGGTAATTCTGATCTTCAGTAGTTTGGTTGATTGAATTTCTTTTTTTGTTTGTTTTCTGTTATTGTGAAAATACTTTACAGAGGAGTTACAATTACATGGGCAAGATAATGAGTACATTTCTTATCAAGCATTGTAGCCTCCTCCTTTGTTTCCCCTTCCCATCGCTTCACCCCACCCAATCCTCCCTGCCCCTCACCACCCGGAAGGAAAGTTGAAAAGTTCGTTTTCGACATAAGGGCTTGTACATCTCATTGTTGCAATGGGTCCACCTGTATCCCTATTTAAACGATTTGTTTTTCCCCTTCTGCTCCAAAAATTATACCGACATCAAATACAGTGAAAGCAGGGGTTATACTGTGAGGGAGGGACATACAAAGCAACAAAGAACTAATCTTATAAATGTTTTAGAAACAATCCCATGAAAGAAAAAATCCATTTGAATACATATCTTAGGGTTGGTCTTAGTAAAACTATACTTCGGTTTTACCATCAAGTCACCAGGTCAGAGGAATCCAAAACTTCGTTTGTAGTGAGCAAAATATATATTTATGCAGAACAGAATGTGTGTTATTCATTCATCCTATTTCTCCAGCTTCAATTATTAGAAAATCATATATCTCGAGAAAACAGCAATTTTTTTACCCGTTGTTGCCAGAGGTTTTGATTGTGCCCCAAACAAAACTTGGGATATGATCTTCTAACGATTCTGCCAACGAGAGGAATACATAATTGGTTGAGAAGTTAGACTAAATTGCCTTTAACCTTATCAATATAAAGAACAATACCAAGATTGACAGCCTTATGAACCTTACAAGAAACATTTAGATGCATTATAAACATTGAAAAGAACAAATTATTTTAGAAATATGTTAGAAGCAATAGCAAGAAAGAAAAAAAAAAACATTTGTGTTTGACATGGCTTTTGATCATGTAGGACTGCCTATCTCCATATACGTATTGATATTAGCATAGGAGACAAACCAAGTTGAACAAAGAATTTTAATTTTACACTTAAACGAACAAATCATACATAAGCACCACATAAGTTGAGATTCAATCATGGAAAATTCAGAAAAATATAACAGACACTTTCTGCTTATGTAGTGCTAAGGAATCGAACCCATGCATGAAGGCCAGCACTCTATCACTGAACGTCCTTAACAGCCCAGTACTCTTGCCTTGTTTCTGGTTCTAAGTTATGTTGACTACAAGCAAAGAGAAATCTACCATCAGAGTAGATTCTGGAGCAACTGGCCTACATTGATTTGGACTGTGTTTTATATATCAGGTTTGCCTACATCAACTTCAAGAGAAGTTTTGTGTAGAGAAGTTGGAATATATTAACTGAGTTAATCTCACAGAGCCAGATGGCAAGCATTGAAGGGATAAGTAGCAAATTTGGAAGCAATATGAGGATCATTCTGTATAACAAAAGTTCAAATGTGAAAAATATATTTAAATTTTCTCTTTTTAGATTTCTTTGGGCGCGATGCCTTCCGTGGGGCTTGACACGACGATATGGGAGATATTCTAGTGCATCCTTTGGCAGAGGGCTAGATTTCTGCAATTTTAGCCATAGCACCTCTTCTCTCTGTTGTCATTTGATAGTCAAGATAAGATTCTCAATGACTTCCCTTCCTGGGCTGGCATCAAAAAAATAATACAGAGATCTCAATCTCTTAGATTGATATGATTGCAATAGAAGGAGTCAGTGCCAGGCTTCATAAAATTTTATTACGAACTTTAGAAACGTACATTTACTCAATTTAGGCCTTTATTTACTCAAATATGGGTTACTTATGCAAAATTTATAAACCCATAGAAAGGGTGATTGAAAATATATTTTAAAATATCCAAAATGGAGGCTAATCAAATGTCTTCTTTACAAAATCAACGCAGAAGCTGAGGTTCCCTCGCAGCTCTAGAAATTACTGTAGTAGTGTTATATTCAGAAAAAAAAAAACCCTATTCTGTCAAACTTCAAGTATTGAGAAATTTTTGATCAAAATAAAAGAACAATACTCAATACCATAAATATAGATAAGAGACACATCTCTCATGTTAACAGTTGTTGAGCACGGTCTGAAAACTCAAGTATCCAAAACCAATTTTAGGCCATATGATAATACAGTGCATATCATAACAAAATGATTTAGTGTTGAAGAATGACATTACTTTTCATTTAGGCAATTAGGCAATGGGAAAGAAAAGGAAACCACTTCTAAAATTTGTGAAACATGGCATACACAGTTTGATATAATTGCCCACACAAAACATTTTGCTTATGTTCTGCTTTAAATGGAGATGTCAAAATACAACTGGAGAAGTTCAGAAGTTGGACTTCCATTGCCTTACTTTCCATTGCATGCTGTGGAGATTTCAGAAGGAATACAAATATCTCTCCCTGACATTTCTGCCACTCACATTCTCTCACATGTTTCACAAATATTTCCACATTCTCTCACATGTTTCACAAATATTTCCAACAATTTATCTTAAAAATAATCAAATTTATCCATGAACTAAAAAATTATGGAATATCTACATGTTCCAATGAAACATTATCTTTCTACATACCACCAGATGGTATCGGAAACTGCATGATCTGATTTTGTGATTTTTATCATAGGGAGACTGAAATAACTTCTCTGGATCCACAGATTCCTGTGGAAATAAAAAATACCTCAGAAAAAATCAATATGTTGGGGGAAATACAAATGTTCATTGTTATTTCTCTTATGAATTTTACCATAACTCAGAAATCCCTATTTGGAGAGGGCAGATTCAACACATGACCAAGACTAATACTCTGGAATTTAATTTCTCATGTACTCTACTCTCGGTTCCTATTACATAGTACATATTTTACTATTATGAATAATATTCACTTTAGTTAAATATTGCTTTGAATCAGATAGAACTGTTAGCTTGTGTTATCTTCTGAGAGCACACATCCATTGAGGGGCACTGATTTATTTGCATTCTTACATTTCAATGTAGAAAATGCCCATAATTTACACACTGTTTTATCTTTCAATCTACCATATGAAAAGTTCAAGTTATAATTACCAGCAGGTCTAAAACTTGAGACAATATCAAGACAAATCCCACTATCATTTTCTCTCTATTCCTGTAAAAAAAAAAATTGTTATTCCCTAAAATAACGTGAATTAGACCATTTAAAATAATTTCCCAAAATACACATGTTTCCCTTCCTCTACTGTGACAGGCAGGTAAATTTCACCAAGTTCTGCAGATAGAAAAATGCTCTGAGGGAAAACGTAACTAAATACTTCAAAATCACATGTCTTATGTATGGTGATTTCCTCAGTTATATGACAAACAACCTGGTAGAATGGATTCATCTCTAATACTTTTTGAGGCTAGGCACTGTCTACTTCACAGAGTAGAGTCACTTATAATAGAAATGTATAGCTTTTGAACTCAACAAATTGCATATTCTCCAGGCATTAATTTCTCCATCATACCAAACAATTAGAGCATGATGCATCATGACAATTTTTGAGCGAATTTGGAAGTTTTTTTAAAATTATGGGAGT
This sequence comes from Dipodomys spectabilis, assembly GCF_019054845.1. Taxonomy (NCBI): domain Eukaryota; kingdom Metazoa; phylum Chordata; class Mammalia; order Rodentia; family Heteromyidae; genus Dipodomys; species Dipodomys spectabilis. The sequence continues at coordinate 786,973 of NW_024871249.1, read as the reverse complement.
CTGAATTAACAAATTTCAAAACCTTTTTACAAATATGCAATACAGATTGAAAATATATAATGATCTTAAGGAGAATTTCCCACATATTTCCCACATATATGTCTTGCTGTGTCTTCGTATTATAAGGTGAGTAGTGATTATTATTCAGGAAACTGCTTCGTAGAGAATTTGTGCATTGTAGAGGAAAGAATCATTGAGATTTTGAGAATCAAAGTTCAAGATTGGGGCTGTGGTTCAATAGTTAGTAAATTTCAGTAGTCCAGTGTCTAATGGCCATTCAGAAGAACCAGAAGACATTAAGCATATGATTGCTTTGACCAAATTAAAAGTGTCTTGTACATGTCATTGTTGCAGTAGGTCCTCCTGTATCCCTATTTAAACAATTTGTTTTTTCCCTTTACTTCCACTAATTATACTAACATCAAATATAGTGAAAACAGGGGATATGCCATGGGGGAGTGACATACAAAGCAAGAAGAACTCATCTTATGAATATATTAGAAATAAAACAATTAAAAAACACTTGAGTCATTATATTGGTCTCATTTCAACTAACAGCAACTTATCTGAACGTTTCTGCTTCTCTCAAACATATACCAGTTATTGCAAATAAGGCAAACCATGGGACCTAGGTTTCTTTGGCCAGGATTACTTCATATAATATAAGTTTTTCCAAGTCTTTCCATTTCCTAACAAGTGGAGCAATGTCATTCTTTCTGACGGAGACATAGAATTCCATAGTGTATATATATATCACATTTTCTTGATCCGTTCATCTACTGAGGGGCATCTGTGTTGGTTCCATATCTTAGCTATGATAAACAATGCTGCAATAAACATAGTTGTGCTGGTAGATTTAGTGTGGTCTTGTTTGTAAACATTTGGGTAAATGCCCAAAAGTGGGATTGCTGGGTCATAGGGAAGCTCTATGTGGAGTCTTTTGAGGAACCTCCATACTACTTTCCAAAGTGGTTGAACAAGTTTACATTCCCACGAACAATGCATAAGGTTTCTTTTTGTTCACATCCCCTCAAGCATCTGTTGTTATTAGAGTTCTTTATTATAGCCATTCTAAATGGACTGAGGTGGTATCTCAATGTTTTTTTTGTTGTTGATTTACATTTTTTTATGGCTAGGGAAGTTCAACATTTCTTCCTATGCCTATTGTCCAACCTGCTTTCCTCTTCAGAGAAGTTTCTCTTTAATACTTTATTAATTGGCAGTTGTTTCTTTGAAGAGTTGTTGTTGTAGGCTTTAACATTTTGAGTTCCAGGTATAATATAGAGATGAGACCCTTGTACATTTTATGACTAGTGAAGATCTTCTCCCAATCTGTGGGCATTCTATTGATGTTGCTAGATATATCCTTTGCCATGCAGAAGCTCTGCAAGTTTTTATTTGACCTTTTGTTATGGAGGAGAGTTTACTTGGGTACAGTATTCTTGGTTGATAGTTGTTTATGTTTAAGTCATGGCATATGTCATTCCAAGCTCTTCTTGCTTTAATTGTCTCTGCTGAAAAATCTGAGGTGATTCTAATTGGTTTCCCTTTATAGTTGATTGATCTTTTCTTCTAGACACATTAAAAAGGATCTTTTCCTTGGTCTGAATTGATCATGTGCATATAATACTGTGATGGTGGGAGGTCCAGTTCTGGTCTGCTCTATTTGGGGTTCTAAAAGCTTCTGGTATCTGAATGGGCCTATCCTTTTGCATTTTGGGGAAGTTCTCTTCTAGGATCCTTTTAAATTAATTTCCTAGACCACTAACCTCTCTCTAGGTGTTCCTCTAAAACCATTATTCACAGACTATGCCATCTGATAGTAGCTTCCAAATATTGAATGGATCTATCATTTTTCTTGGATTTGTCTTGGATAGTTGTATATTCTTTCTCTACAATAGCTATGCTGTCTTCAATCCCCGAGGTTTGATTTTCTGCATGGTCTAACCTACTGTCAAGGCTATGTTTGTTTTTGTTTTTTTAATTTCTTTTCCTTCTAATTGGTGAACTTCGATGGCTTCAAATTCTTTGTTGGATCTTTGATTTAGATCTTGTGTGAAATTCTTTACTTCCTTAATTTGATGTTCAGCATTTATTCTGAAATCACTTAGTTGATTCCTTCTGTTGCACTCCATTCTGCATTCGCTTTTGGTCTCCCTGAATTCTTTAGGGATCTGTTTACGCGTCCATGATTGTCTCTATTAATCTCATCTCACTCTCCCAATTGCTGTATTACTCTTGTACTAGATTTCTCATGTTCACACAATCCCTGTTTTTCTCTTTAACTGTCCTCAGCCTGCTCACTCATTTCCTGTGTTTCTCTTTGACTGTTCTCAACCTGATCATGCCATTCCTGTATTAATCTTTAAGTAGCTTCTTCACAAGCATGAGATTCCTGTATTAATTTAGGGTTGTCTCCTCTCGCTCCCTATTACACTCACACTGAGTCTTTGCAAGTTTTCAATATTTTCATACAACATGTTTACCAATCGTGTTTGTAGAACTTTTTGGAATCTCTCCTCTGGATTATTTATTAACTATTCTGTCACCTGATTATCAAGAATAGGAGGTGATATACCCATCTTGCAATTTTTTTGTGTTTCTCCAGCTTTTTTTGCCCATTTGGTATGAAAATAACACCAATTTTGTGTTAGAGCATTATTATAAAGCAAGCTTCAACCAGAATCCTGTAGTTGCACAGTAAAAATGGCTGCAGATAAAATCTAGTTCAATACACACAATCTACTCAACAAAACATAGATTAATGGGCTAAGAAGAGGAAAAAGGGATTTAGCAAGCCAGAAATTATTAGGTTAAGGGAGAAGGGTGGAGAAAAATAGGATTAGAGGGATGTGGAAAGGTAAAAGGAGAGTGAATTTAACCAAGTCCTAATGCCAGAGAGAGAAATGGATTGGACAGTATGATAGAAGAAAGATTTTTTTAATTTTAATTTTTATTTGTTGTAAACATATTGCACAGAGGGGTTACAATTACATGGGCAAGATAATGAATACATTTCTTATCAAGCATTGCAGCCTCCTCCTTTGTTTACCCTTCACATCCCTTTTCCAGCCTCCCTCCTCACCACCCCACCCAACCCTCCCCCCAGTCCCCCCACAACAAAGTTGTAAAGTTCGTTTTCGACATTACAACTTGTACTTCTCATAGTTGCAACGGGTCCACCTGTATCCTGTATCCTGTATCTCCTCCACAAATTATACCGACATCAAATATAGTGAAAGCACGGGTTATACTGTGGGGGAGGGATATCTAAAGCAATAAAGAAATAATCTTATAAATGCGTTACAAACAAATGCATGAAAGAAAAAAAACATTAAAATACATATCTAAGGGTTCATTTTCCTAACATCACATTATCTGACCTTTTCCACTTGACTCATACATATACTAGATATTGCAAATAAGGGAAACCATGGGACCTATGTTACTTTGGGCTTGGCTTACTTCACTTAATATAATTTTTTCCAAGTCTTTCCATTTCCTAACAAATGGGGCAATGCCATTCCTTCTGATGGAGGCATAGAATTCCATTGTATATATATATACCACATTTTCTTGATCCATTCATCTACTGAAGGGCATCTGGGTTGGTTCAATATCTTAGCTATGGTAAATAATGGTGCAATAAACATAGTTGTGCTGGTAGTTTTAGGGTGGTCTTTTTGTAAACAATTGGGTAAATGCTGAAAAGTGGGATTTCTGGGTTAATAGTGAAGACTTTTGAGGAACCTCCATATTGCTTTCCAAAGTGGTTGAACAAGTTTACACTCCAACCATGAAGTAAGGTGCCCTTCTGTCCACATCCCCTCCAGCATCAGTTGTTGTTAGAGATATTGAATTTTGTCATTCTAAATGGAGTGAGGTGGTATCTCAATGTTGTTTTGATTTGCATTTCTTTTATGGCTAGGGTGGTTGAGCATTTCTTCATGTCTCTATTGGCCATCCTTCTTTCTTCTTCAGAGAAGTTTCTCTTTAAGTCATTAGCCCACTTATTTATTGGTCAGTTGTTTCTTTGAGGATTTCTTGTTGGGGCATTTAATTTTTTGAGTTCCAAGTATATTTTAGATATGAGACCTTTGGCTGTTGTGTGGCTAGTGAAGATCTTCTCCCAATCCGTGAGCTTTCTATTGATCTTGCTAGCTATGTCCTTTGCCATGCAGAAGCTCTTCAAATTCATGCAATCGCATTTGTACAAACTTTCTTTGATTTTTTGTGTTTCTGAGTCTCTATTAAGAAAATTTCGACCTGCTCCAAGGAGACCTAGGGTGATAGGAGTAAGATTTTTAAAAAAAGAAAAAAATAGACAAACAAAAATTTAAATTTAATGTAAGAATAAAGTAATTATATTGAGCGAAGAAAAGGATAGGATGAGAGGAGGGGAGGGACACTAAGGAGACATAAAAAACTAACAAATAAATTTCTTAAAAGTAGTTATTAATTATATTAATTATTATTAATTATATAGGTATAAAAAATATAATACTCTATTAAAGTATTAAAACCTAAGAGCTTGTGAATAAAGTAATAAATTTCTGCATTATATATGAAAATAATGGAGGATAACCTCTAATGTTCGAAGATGGGTGTATATCTGGAGATGAGCAAAACAGTAATTAAGTCATCCAAAAAAGAAAGAGAAAAACATGAATATAATGTAAAGAAGGACTGAAATGTTAAAAAAATAAAAATAAAAAAAGAAGTACACACACACCCATATATAACCTAAAATAAAAATTTTGAAAGAAAAAAAAACAGATTAATAGAAAACACTTCTTAATTTAAATTTTAAAACGGTACAAAAAGAGTTCCTTGATATATTTTTTACGAGTAGGGGATGGGAAGAATGTGTATCTCTCCTAGGCCCAGAAGCAGTCTCTTGGTAGGGTCTCTGGTCTGCTTGTGGTGTTTGGTTTCCCCGTGGCTTGATGGGTTTCTTAAGTCAGTTTGTTTGAGCAGGCAGAAAAATGCTCTGCTTTACCAAGGATTTTGTGATCCTCTTCCCAGGCTACTACAGTGGTAGGGAGATCTGCATTGAGTTTCACAAAAGAGGAGGATGGCTGTTTCCTCTAGTTTGGAAATGCTGTGAAGAGGCTAGGTTCTGAGTATGTTTGAGGCCTTTCAGCAAACAGCTTTTTCCTGAGGGGCTATTTCCTGAGACACTCACAGAGTCAAGCCTGCTGTAAATCTCAGGCTTGATGTTTACTGAGTTTCAATTGTTAGTCTATGCTTCTGTAGAGAGGGGCAGTCTCTGGCTTTGTATACCCAGTGAATAAAGTCACTCCTCCAGGGGCAAAGCTACATGTTCCTGGGCTGAGTGACTTTCCCCTGTCTGGTGCTGAGCCTGGCAGGTCAGGTTAGGTGCTTGTGACCTGACTCTTTTGTTTTCTTCTAAGGCCTGTATTGGAGCTAGATGCTCAGCTAGGCTTTTGTCAATATTAATGATGGAGCTCTCCGTGGTGGGGGAGGGGCGACCTTCCCTCTTCTGCTTCCTGAGGAGTGATAATGTCAGGGTTCTATTTACTCCAGATACATGGTTCCTGGGATATCTCTGGTCTGTGAATTGCAGGATGAAAATATCTGCTATTCGTCAGTTCTTGCTGTTTTTGAGTAGAATCCACAACCCTCTGTGTCTGGCACCTTTGTTCTGAACTCTCTGTTATAGGTATAGAGGCTATAGCTGCCACCACTGCCACCACTGCTTCCACAGCTGGGGCTACCAGCAAGTGGTCCTATCTTTCTCCTTGCCTGGATTTTCCCTCTCTGGCCAAACTCTGTACTGTGATAGCGCAACTTGGTGTGATTATTTAGCCTAGGACTGCTTACTAGAACACTAAATCTGCTTTCTATGCAAGAGCTTGTTTAGCCTCCAGCTTCTCCTCTGCCATCTTCCTCTCCCTCCTAGGCAGTTGTTTCTTTGAGGATTTGTTCTTAAAGAATTGACATTTTCAAGTTTCAAATATATGTTATATATGAGGCTGTTGTCCATTGTATAGCTAGTGAAGATCTCCTCACAATCTGTGTGCTTTCTTTTGATCTTGCTAGCTATTAATACTTTGCCATGCAAAAGCTCTGCAGCTTCATGCAATTCCATTTGTCCATCTATTCTTTGATTTGTGGTGTTTCTGTGTCAAGGAGACCTAGGGTTTCTCCAACTGCTTGCTGTGATGTTTTCAGGGTGTCTGTTTTGACTTTGAGGTCTTTGATCCACTTGGAGGTGATTCTGATGATTAACCAATTTTGCCAGCACCATTTACTGAAGAGGCTGTATTTCATTCTATTCTTTTACCTCCCGTATGAAAGATTAGCTGCTATTGGTCTTTGGGTTCATTTCTTGGATTTCTTATTCCATTGGTCCTTAGGTCTATTCTTATGAAAGTACCAAGATATTTTGATTACTATAGATTTGTAGTACAGTTTAAAATTTGGTATTGATGTTCCTCTAGCACAGTTCTTTCTCTTAAGTATTGTTTTTGCTATTCAGGGTCTATTATTGTTCCATATAAATTTTTGGATTGCTTCTTCTACTTCATTGAAGAATGAAGTTAAATATTGATGATTTGCAATGAATTTATAGATAGATAAGTATTGTCATTTTCACTGTTGATCCTTCAAATCCAAGAACATGGGAGGTTTGCTACATCCTATGTTCACCTTTGATATGCTTTTCAAATAATTTAAGTTTTCATTGTAGAGATCCTTCACTTCTTTGGTTAAGTATATGATTTTTTGTAACGGTTTTACAAAAGGAGTAGCTTTACAGATTTCAGCGGCTCTCTTCTCATTGTTGGTATACAGAAAAGCCATTGCTTTCTGAGGGTTAATTTTATGCACTGCTACTTTGCCAAAATTTCAGATCAGCTTAAATAACTTGTGAGTAGGGTCTGTGAGATTCTTAAATATGATATCATGTCATCCACAAAGAGGGAGAGTTTTACTTCATCTGTCTCTGTTGGGTTCCCCTTTATATGTGCATCATCTTATTGATGTAGCAAGGCATTCTAATACTAAATTGAAGAGAAGTGGAGAGAGTTGACATCATTGACTCAATCCTGGTTTTAGAGGAAATGAATTTAGTTTACACCATCTAGGTAAATGCTTGCTGTAGGTTTCTCTTATATAGCCTTTTTTATATTGATGAATCTTTCGTGGATTCCTAATTTTTCCAAAGCCTTCAACAAAAAGTGGTGTTGGATATTGTCAAATATTAATTCTGCATCTATTGAGAAAATCATTTGGTTCTTATCCTTGCTCTTCAGAAGTGATAATTCGTAATAATTGATTTGCATATATTGAACCACCTTTGCGTCCCTGAAGAGAATCCTGTTGTTGATTGTTTCTGTGATATTTTGGATTGTAATTCAGTCAATTTTGATGTAATTTTAATTGTTTCCATCTACTGGATTGGAGTTTAGTTTGCTGTTGTTTTTCCAGGAGGTTCAGATGTCTCATTAAATTGTTGGTTTCACATCTCTCCAAATTGTTGATGAAGGAACTCGGAGCTATAAATTCCCTCTGAGTAATGCCTTTCCTGTTTCCCAGAGGAACTGGTAATTTGTGTGTTCGTTTTTGTTGAATAACATGAACATTTGGATTTCCTCTCTAATCTTTTACATGGGCCACTGGTGATTCAGCCATGTGTTGTTCAGCCTCCATGTGTTAAAAGAGACTTTCTTTGCTGGGTTTTGGTATTGAATTCTAATTTTATTTCCCTAGGTATGAGAGAATGCAGGGTATATTTTCAATGTTTGTGTATATGGACATTTTGGAAAATATTTCATGTTCTGCTGAGAAGACTGTGTATTCTGATATTACTGGGTGAAATATTCTGTTAAATCTAGTCTGTTAAATGCACTTGGTCTATGCAGTTGTTTAGATCTGTGGTTTCTCTGTTCAATTTTTGCCAAGTTGATCTATCTAGAGGCGATAATGGTGTGTTAAAGTCCCCAACAATTAATGTCTTTGGATCTAAGTGAGATTTGAGGAAAAGTAGGGTTTCTTGAATAAATTTGGGTTCTCCGTTGTTTGGTGAATAGATGTTTAGAATTTTAATATCCTCCTGAAGGAGAGATTCAATAACTTGTATGTAGGGAACTTTTTTATCTCTTCTCATTAATTTTTTTTGAAGTCATATTTATCTGATATTTTGATTGCAACTCCTACTGGTATATGGGTACTGTTTACTCGCTAGATTTTATTACAGCCTTTCAATTTCAGAATATGTTTTTTTTTATGGCAAGTTTTGATTTTGAAAACAGTAGATAGAAGGATCCTCCTTTTTAATGCATCTAGAAAGGCTATGTCGGTTAATTGGAGATTTTAGTCCATTAATATTGGGCGTTAGAACTGATAGATCTTTGGTAGTTCCTGTCATGTAGCTCACATTCTTGGGGGATGTGACAGCTGGGTTCTTCCTATGGTTCTTCGATTCTCAGTTTGGGTGTGGTTTCTTGGCCTTTATAATGCTCTTGTTGGTTTTCTATGTGTAGGACATCTTAAATATATTTTGTAGGGCTAGTTTTGTTCCTTTTTTTCTTTTGCTACGGAAGGTTGCTTTTTTTTATTCCATTATAAAGGAGAGTTTAGATGGGTACAGTATTCTTGCTTGATAGTTTGACTTTAGAGCATGCCATTTATCATACCTGGCTCTACTTGCTTTGCTTGACTCTGCTGAGAAATCTTCGGTTATTCTAATAAATTTTCCTTTTTGAATGATTGATATTTCTCCCTGACAGCTTTAAGGATTCTTTGCTTTCTCTGGATTCATCCTATGTGTATTATACTGTGTTGGTGGTAGATCCTGTACTTGTCTGATCTATTTGGGGTTCTAAAGGGCCTAGGTTTTTGCATGTTAGGTTAGTTCTCTGCCAGGATTCTGTTAAATACATTTCATAGAATATTAACTATTGTCTCTATGTGCTCTTCTACACGCATTTTCCTCAGATTAGTCTTTCTGAAGGTGTTTTCAAAATATGCAATAGACCTATCATATGTCTTGGATATGTCTTGTATAGTTGTATGTTCTTTCTCTCTGTTACCTAGGCTGTCTTCAATCCTAAAGATTCAGTCTTTTGCATAGTTAACCTAGAGTCAAGACTTTCTATTTTGCGTTTTATTTCCTTTCCTTCTAATTAGTCTGCTTTTATGACTTCAAATTCTTTGTTGGAGCTTTGTTTTCAATTTTGAATTGACTTCATTAATTCCTTAATTTGGATTTCATGAATGACTCCATTGAACTTTATCTATTCTCATCCAACTTGCACAATTCCTGTATTCCTTTTTGATTAGCTTCCTCATGCTCAGGCAATTCCTGTGTTTCTCTTTGGCTATTCTCTGCCTGCTCAGGCAATTCCTGTATTATTCTTTGATTAGCTCCCTCAAGGTCAGGAGATTCCTGTATTAATTTTTGTCCGCTTGATTATGCTCACGAAGATACTGTGTCAATCTTTGGTTAGCCCCTTCTTGCTCCCTATCATGCTCACACAGAGTCCTTTGCAGGGATTCTATCTTATTATTCACCAATCTTATTATTCACCATGTTTCCCAATGTTTCTAGACCTTGTGGGCAATTCTCTGGATTATTCATTAACTGTTCTGTCACCACATGTCATGAGTGAGAGTTGAGACACCTCAACTTGCCAGTTTTCTTGTGTTTCTCTGGCTTGTTCTGCCCACATGTTATGAACTAATTTACTGCTAGGACTATTTTTTTTTTTTTTGTCAGTCGTGGGGCTTGAACTCTGGGCCTCGGCGCTGTCCCTCAGCTCTTCAGCTCAAGGCGAGCGCTCTATCACTTGAGCTACAGCGCCACTTCCAGTTTTATTGGAGATAGGAGTCTCATGGAGATAGGAGTCTCTCCTGCCCGGGCTGGCTTTGAACCACGATCCTCAGATCTCAGCCTCCTGAGTAGCTAGGATTACAGGTGGGAGCCACCAGCGCCTGGCTCTGCTAGGACTATTTTAAGGCAAGCATCAACCACAGCCCTTTAGTTGTATAGATTGATTGATGCAGTCAAAATAGCTGCAGATACAATCTATTTCAACACATTCAATCTAATTCAACATCAAACTACTATGGATTATTGGGCTAAGAACATCAAAAAGGTATTTAGCAGACCAGAAATTAATAGGTTTAGGGTGAATCATGGGGGAAAAAAGACAGAGCAATAAAAATAAAAATATATATTTATAATTAAAAAAGAAAAATTGCTACTTTTCAGAAAGAGCTTATATACACACATGTTCTGATTGTGAATGCCTTGGAAACAGAAAGAGCATTGGACACCAAAACATTAGAACTAAACACACAGTTGAAAGATCTATCACAAAAATAAACTGCAGTGAAAAACAAGAAAGAGAGCTAGTAAAGAAAAGTATTAATATACTATTGGTATCCTCATGGGAAAGGTAATGCAGAAGTTAGCATGTCCCCGTGCAAAATGTGAAGGTATGAAAAAACTCTCAATAGTAGCATTGAGAATTTCAAGGTGAAGCTGAAAAGCAAAGGTGCTGTGAAAAGGAGCAGCAGTTGGACAGCTACAAGAACTCTCCTGTGACTCTGGAAGCACACTTGCAACTTGAGGAGTTTGAAAAGGAGATTAGGATAATGAAAGGGAGCTTTCCTGAGAGATAAGGAGAAGGATAAAAAGGGAGAAGTCTCCAAGTTCCAGACTGAGCTTAAGGATACTAAGCAAGTGTTAAAGGAACTAGAGTAACCTGATGTTCAGGGAAGCCACTGAGTTAATTACGTAGGTGGGTAGACCACACTAAAACTAGTAGATAACATTGAAAGAAGCAAAAACAGTGGTAACAGGTTATAAATGTGGAGACACATTGTAGCAGAATTTCATTGTAATAACGTGATAGAATGGTCACAATGTCTGGCAGTGTGATATCACAATGGTCATGATGTCACAGTGGATTTCTGATTTCAAGTGTCCCACCTGGAATATGAGGTCCAGAACAGATTATGAGTTCAGAAAGATCCTAAGATATCAAAATAACAGCATATCAGAGATAATTTGAAGACAGGGCAGATTTGTAATGTCTCAGTGGGTTAGTGATGTCCCAGTGGAAATGTGATGTCAGAAGGGATTCTGATGTCACAATGTTTATGAGATAACAATGAGTTTCGCAGATCAACAAACATGCCACATTTGAAATAGAATGTAATTGCAGAATAGGCATTCACAATGGGTATATAACCTCACAATGACATTGTGATATCCTAATTCTATGATGTCATTGTGTTTTTGTGATATCACATTGAACTGATGGTGTCATAATGACAATGTGATTTTACACTGGTGATGATGTCACAAGGGATTTGTGACATTACAATATCATGTCAACTCAATTATCTTTTGTTAATGAGGACATGGGTACACATGTGGTTTTTCAAAGTTGCTAAGAGATTATAGTTGGATTGGGATGTCACAATGTGATCATGATGTCAGAACAGCAATGCAATTTCACAATAGATTTGTCACAGTGATGATGAGATTACAATGGGTTTGTAATGTAGCTAAAAGTTTGTGGTATCACAATGACATGTCCAGTTCATTTTCATTAGTGTCCAGTGCAGCTGATGGGCCCCTGTGTTGTATGATCTTCCCAGTTTACCTCTGATTTGGTGTATTTCTCCTAGTTTCCCTCAGAATTGCACATATATGCCATAAAATTGGTCAGCAGAATTAGGTCATTATGTAACGATATAAAAAGATGAGTAGAGGTCATTGGTTCTAGGGACCTGTTTACTTTGTCATATCTCCATACATTTTGTATTTTACTTTCACATATCAGGGACATCATACCATCTGTCTCTTTACTCTTGGCTTACCTCCATCAAAATAACTTTTTCTAAATTTCCTGCATTTTCCTGTAAATTCCATTATTTTCTCCTTTCTAATGACTGTATAATATTCTATTCTATACAAGTGAAATAAATTTTGGGTCCATTCACCTGCACTGGGGCTTCTGGGGTTCTTTTTATATCTTGGCTATTGTGAACCGTGGGCCAATGAATGTGGAGATGCATGTGTCCCTGTATACTGCTTCCTATTGCTCAGGGTAGATTCTGAGGCATGGTATGGCTGGGTCATAGGGGAACTTTATATTTAGCTTTCAGAAGTATCTCCATACTGCTTTCAAAGTGTTTGTATTAGTGTACATTCCCAACAGCAGTGCAGTAGGGTTCCTTCTTCTCTGCTTCCATTCCAGCATTTGTCATTGGCTGAATTTAGGCTGTGGGCCATTCTGATTGGGTAAGGTGATGTCTCAGGGTTGTTCTTATTTGCATTTCCTTTACAGACAAGGAGGATGAACATTTCCTCATGTATTTCTTTGCTATTTTTATTTCTTCTAGACGTCTGTCTTGAGTTCCCTTGGTCATTTAGAAATTCGTTTGTTAGGTTTTGGAAGGATTATATTCTTGAGTTCCCTGTATATACTGGATATATCATGGGTAAATTGTTTTCCCAATTAGTTGTCTGTCATCCTGTTTATGTTCTATGTCTTTAGCCATGCAGAAACTTTTTAAGGTAGTCCCATTTGTGGAATCTCTCTTCAATTTCTTTTGACCATGTGAGTCTGTTCAGGAAATTCCTGCCTGTGCCTATAACTTCGTGTCTATCCTTCTCTGTCCTGAAGTAATTTCAGAAATTCACATTTGTTGTTAAGGTCTTCAATTCATTTTGAGTTGATGTAGGGTCCATTTTTAGCTTTCTGCATGTGGCTGCCAAGTTTCCCCAGCACCAGTAGTTGAAGAAGCTAAGGTTCTTCACTGCATGTCTTTGGCTTCTTTGTGTAATATCAGCTGACTGTAAGAATGTGGTTTTATTTCTGGATCTTCTAATCCATTCCAATGGACTTGGGGCCTGTTTTTTTGCCAGTTCCAAGTTGCTCTCTTTATTATCATGGCTCTATATTATAGTTTGAGAACCGTATCATCATTTCTCCAGTGTTGTTGGGGTTTCTGCATAGAATGATTTTGGCTATGAATTTTCGGACTGTTTTCTCGAGTTTAATATATTACGTCATTGGGATTTTAATGGGAATTGCATTGAATTTGTATATTAATCTAGGCAGTATGGTCATTTTCCTCATATTAAATCTGCCTACCTAAGAACATGGAAGATCTTTCCATTTCCTGGAGTACTTTATGATTTCTTTCTTTAAGTTTTTATAGTTTTCATTAAATAGTTTCTTTACATCTCGGGTTAGGTTAATTCCTAAATATTTTATTTTTTTGAGGTTATTGTGAATAGGAATCTTTCCTTGATTTCCCTCCCTGCTTGTATATTCTTAGAGTACAGAAAGGCAAATATCTTGTGGGTTAATTTTGTATCCTGCTATATTGCCAAAGTGGTTTACACGTTCTAAGAGTTTGAGGCTGGAGTTTTTGGGACCAATGAGGAATATTATCTTGTCATCTGCAAAAAGGGATAGTTTCAATTCCTCCTTTTCTATGCAGATCCCTTTAGTGTCTTTTGCTTGCTTTACTACTCTAAGCATTCCAGAATTGTAATAAAGAGAAGTGGGGAGAGTGAGCATCCTCGCCTTCTTCCTGATGTTAGGAGAATTGTTTGTTGTTTTTCCCTATTAAATATAATATTCGCTATTGGTCTGTCATATATAGACTTTACTGTTTCAAAGAATGTTTCAACTATACCTATGCTCTCAAGATCTTTTAACATGAATGAATATTGTATTTTATCCAAGGCCTTTTCTATATCAATGGAAATAATTATGTCATTCTTGAGCTTGGATCTGTTGGTGTGATGGAATACATTTATTGATTTACGTATGTTCAACCATACCATCATTTCTGGGATGAAGTCTACTTGATCATGATATATGATTTTTTTTTTATGTTTCTGAATTCTGTTGGCTAATGTTTTTGAGGAGATTCACCTCTATGTTCATCAAGGAGATTTTTCTGTAGTTCTCTATTTTGTTGGATCTTTGCCTGGTTTGGGGATGAATGTGATATTGGCTTCGTAGAATTCCTTCTGGTTTTTTTGTTTGTTTTCTGACAAGATTGAGGTGTGTGGGTATTAGTTCTGTTTAAAGGTTTTATCATATTCATTTGGTCCTTGGCTTTTCCTTGTTTGAAGACTTCTGATTGTTTCCTCTATCTCATTGTAAGTTATTGGTTTATTTTAATTGATGTATTCCTTCGATGTTCAGTATGGGCAATTTGTATTTCTGTAAAATTTCATCCATTTCTGCTAAGTTTTTCTCCCTTACTGAGTTTAGATTCTGGAAATAATTCTTTAGAATTGAATGTAAGTTATTTGTTATACTTTTTCTCGTGGAATCTCTGATCTTATTGATTTTGATTTCCTCTCTTCTTCTTTTAATCTTGCCAGCGTTTTTTCAGGTGAACAGCTTTTCGTTTTTGCTAAATTTATTTATAGATTTCTTAGTCTCTATTTCGGTAATTTCAGCTCTTATTTTGATTTTTCTCACTCCATTTAGTTACTTTAGATTCAATTTGTTCATGCTTTGATAAAAGTTTTATTTGCAACATGACATTATTTACATGCTCTGTCTCTACTTTTTGTATGCACTGAGAGGAAGATTTAACCCCTCAACTCTTCTTTTGCCATGCCCCACAGATTTCTTTGTGATTTGTATTCATTTTCATTGAATTTTAGAAACTTTTACTTTTTTCTTTAATTTCTCCTGTTACACAGGTGTTGCTCAATAGTATGTGTTCAATTTCCATGTATTTCATTAATTCTATGGTGTGCTTTGATATTGGGAACTAGCTTGATTCCACTGTAGCCAAACAGATTACAGGGGAATATGTCCATCCACATTTACTTGCTTACAGCCTATGAACTATGATATAGTCTATTTTGGAGAAAGTTCCATGGGCTGCTGAGAAGAATGTGTACTGAATTGTTGTAGGGTGGAAAACATCATTGATGCCAATTAATTCGGCTTGGGATATGGCATCATTGATTTCAGAGGCTTCTTTGTCAATCCTGTCATTGGCAGCTCTGTCCTTTGGTGAGAGTGGCGAATTAACATGTCCCAGTATTATTGCATTTGGATCTATCTTATTTTGTAAGTTTGAGAGTATTTAACAAACATACTTGGGTGCATCAAGGTTTGAGGAGTATAAGTTGATGTGCTTACTATCTTCTTCTTGAATTGTTCTCTGAAGTAATATATAGTGTTCTTCTTTGTCTTTTTTTATGTTGGTTCTCAGAGTACTGCATCAAATTTTATATGCATCTCCTGTTTGAAAGTCCTGTATATCTTTTGATATTTCATGTTTTTGTTCTTCAAATTTCTGATCTATGTCTTGCTTTAATAATTGAACATTATCTCTAAAATCTCTTGGATGTACTATTTGTCTTCCATTTCTTTTTTGCTTTCACTAGGGCTCTTTTCTGGGTGTCTGTTGGTATTTGGGTTTGGCTTTCTATCTTAGCTCTTGATGAATTTTGTAATTTTTTGCTGTGAGTTTTGCGTGAGGTTTCATGGCATTATTGGAGCACAATTGCAAACTCTGACTGCTTTGGTCAATAGCTGGCTGACTTTCTTGGTTCTTCGTTGATTCCTGGACCAATTGAAGAAGCTCACTCTCAGCCTTGAGTTGGTTGAGTCTTTACCTGGTCTTAGTTGTATTAGGAGAGAGGCCAACCTACAGATTATAATCTGATGCACATAGGACTCTCAGTTGTCTTCTGGAGATCACAGGCAGTTCCCATCTTCAACCAAGAACTAAGCATCATACACTGTTCCTGCTCCCTCCTATGGGTGCCCTTGGCTCCAGTTGCTGGAGTCCTCTAGGAATTCCTCGGTGTAATAATGTGCTAGTACCCTAAGTTGTCCAATCCGCTGCCCATGATATATAGGCTAGGTACTGGTGAGATTTGTGCTTCTGGTTCTATCTCCCTGGATACACAGTTTTTTTGCCATCACAGGAATTGTTCCTAGGGGTGGATTTTCCCTTCTTTCCACCCTCTTCTGAGGCATGTACCAGCTTTTCACTTCAATCATGACTGGTGGGTTGTGTGGCTCAAGAACCTTTTCCCAAGTCCTGGCCCTGGCTCCTGGTCCCCAGACTACGACACACTATTTGGGCTCAGGGGGGCCTGTTATGGTGGATTTCCCGCTTTGAGTATGCAGTTTGGATTTCTTCTGCTGACTGTTGTCGCCCATACGTGCTGTTCCTGGCTTGAGCTTTTATGCTTCCTCCCCAGGGAACCCTTGGTCAAGCTTGGTGGGCTGGTTTTACTACACAAGCTAATGGGAAGCTTGCACATTTCCCAGTTTTAATAGGGCCTGTAGTCTAGGTGGTAGGATCAAGTTTATGGGTTACCACCAGCACTGGTCTCCCTTGGGGAAAAGTCTGTCCCTGTGGTGTGCTCACTTATGCAGGAGCAGGTTGGGAGCTCTTCAGTAGTGCTGTGGTCTATCTGTTTCTGTGTGCTGTGGGACACTGGTTGCTACCGTATTCTGAGATCCATTGAGATAATTGTGAACTGGTCTAGATGGTGGTGGTGGATCAGAGTCTGTGTTTTACACCATCTCTGCCTCTGTTTATGCTGTCCAGGTCAGTGCCAAAGGCTTGTTTTTTGATAGCATGGAACACTCTAGCTCTGGAG
The DNA here is from genome assembly GCF_019054845.1 of Dipodomys spectabilis. NCBI lineage: Eukaryota > Metazoa > Chordata > Mammalia > Rodentia > Heteromyidae > Dipodomys > Dipodomys spectabilis. The sequence goes on along the minus strand of NW_024871249.1, from coordinate 770,334 downwards.
GTTGGTGGGCTTTGGCGGGAAGGTGAAAAGCTGATCTACTGGCAACGAATGGGTAGGGTCTTCATGCAGGTTCTGAACTCCAAGGTTTCTTTCTCTGCACTGTCTGAGTTCACACTGGCATCTTGGGAGTCTTCTGAATTGGCATTCTGTGGACAGACCTCTGTATTTCTCTGGTTTCACCACACAGCTGCGGGGCCCGATGGCTTTGTTGGAATAGCACAGGGCTGCTTCACTGACGAAGTGTGTGGGATAGGTCTTTGTACAGGTTCTAAGCTGCAAGATTTCTCTGATTGAAATCATCAGGTTTGACACAGGCACCTTGGAAATCTGCACTGGCACTCTGCAGACTACCCACTGTTGCTCTGGGGTCCCTGTCACTCTAGACTGGACCATGCTAAACATGGCATGTAGTTGTGCCTTCAGCAGGGAATGGGGGAAGGGCCCTGGTGCACGTGCTCTGGACCAATAATTCTGTCTCTGTTTGCACTCTCTGGGTTAGCACTGGCACCGTAGGAGTCCTCTGCATTGGTGTTCTGTGGTCAGACACCTGTTTATCGGGGCTTCCCCCATGTCTGTCATGCCAATTGAGCTAGTGGGATGGTGGGGAGCTTCTCTGTTAATGAGTGGTGTGCCAAGGGTCTTTATTCCGGTTCCAAACTACAAGGATTCTCTGTTTATAATCACCAGGGTCACCATTTTGGGAGTCTGCTGCACTGGCATTCTGCAGATTATCCACAGTTGCTTTGGGGACTCTCGCAACTCCAGACTGGGCCAGGCCACAGTTTATCAAGGGTGAGGGAAGGTCTTCATGCTTTTCTGTTCTGAAATATTATCCTTTTGTTTTTTAAACCTGCTGTTTTTCTCTGGGTGTTCCTCATTTGCTATGTAAACAGTTGGAACTTGAACTCTATTTGGTTGGAGAGAGCAATGGTGATTCACAACTGTTCTGTTGCTATCTGGAGGCTCCTTCCATAATAATATTTTGATGTCCCCATTAGTTGGTGATGCAAAATTCGTGATGAGGTCACAGTAGATTTGTGATGTTGTAATGGTTTTAGGATGTCACAGACACACCAAATCTCACTTATCATTAAATCAAAATGATTATATTAGTTCACAAAGGGAATAGGATGTCTTGAAATACAAAATGTGATGATGTCCTAACAGTTGTGTGAGGTCCCAATGTGACACAATGGTCATGATATCAGGAAGTGTGATGGCACTGTGGTCATGATGTCACAGTTGATTTCTGATATCACATGCCATACCTGAAATATTTATGAGTTTGAAAAGAGGCTATTAAATCACAAGAGGCCTAAGATATCATGATTATAGCATGCCACAAAGTTATGAAAACAGGACAGGTTTATGATTTTACACGGTGGAAGTGATATCACCATGACTATGTGCAGTCACAAATGGATTGTTATGTCACAATGGTTATGAGGTCACAATGGGGTTCTGATATCAATACATATGCCACATTTGAAATAGAATGAAATCTTACAAAAGACATTGTCAGTGAATCTATGATATTACAATGACTATGTGATGTCATAATGTTATAGTTCCATTACTGTTTTATGATGTCACAATGAGCTGATGGTGTCATCATAACAATAAGATGTAACAGTTTACATGATGTTACAAAGTACTTGTGAGGTTACAATGGCATGTGTGGGCTCAATTGTCATTATTTCACAATGAGGATATGAATAGGGATTGTGATGTCACAAAGCCACAAAGGACATATGTTTTTTAAAAGATGTTAAGAGGTCATATATTTGAGATAACATGTGATCATGATGTCACAACAGCAATCTGATATGAGTTCACAGAGGGAGCGTGAAGTCCCAAAGGCAATGAATTTCTTAAAATGTTATGAAGTCATACTATGTTTGTGAAAATATGAGACAGTGATATCATAATGGCAATGTTAAGTAAAAATATCATGTGATAATAATGTTTTAATGTCACAACTATTTCATGATGCCATAATGGTGAAGAGGTCAGAGTAGGTTTGTGATGTCACAATAAATTGGTGGTGTCACAATGGAATGCTGAACATAAAAATCATTAACTCACAATGAGTATATAAGTTCACAGAAACTATGATATCTACACAGATGTGTTGTAAAAAATTTATTGAAGTCCTGTTTTGTGATGTTACAAACCTGTGATACAATATCATACTGTGACACAATAGTCATGAAATCTGGCAGTGGGATATCATAGAGGTCATAATATCACAGTCCATTTATGATCATATGTCATTTGTGAAATATGAAGAGGTCCAGAACAGATTATGAGCTCACAAAAGCCCTAAGAAATCACAATGGCAGCATGCAACTAAAGTTATGAGGACAGGAGAGTTTAGTCATGTCACAGGGGGTTTGTGATACCACAATGGCAATGTGATATCACAAGGGGTTTGTGATGTCACAATGGTTGTGTGATCAGAATAGGTTTCTGATATCAACCCATATACCTTATGGGAAATAGAATGAAAATACATAATATGAATTCATAATGTTTCTTTGACTTCATAATGACTCTGTGATGTTATAATGTTATGATATTATTGTATTTTGGGATGTTACAATGAGTTGATGCTGTCATAATGACAATAACATGCTATCATAAGTGTTTACGATGTTACAGATATGTCTGATCTCAATTACCATTAGTTCACAATGTCCAGATGGATACACAAAGGGATTGTGATGTCACAAAGACCATGAACTCTTTTTAAAGGTGCTTAGAGGTCCTAATAAGTTTCGGATATCCCAATGTGATCATGAAGTCATAAGGGCAATGTGATATCAAATGGGTTTGTGATGTCACAATGGTAATACAATCACAAAGGGTTAGTGATGTCACAACAAGTTTGTAATGTAACAACTACATGCTCATTTTCAATTGTACTAGTTCACAATGAGGTTGTGAGTTCTCAGAACAAGCTCTAGTATTCAAAGTAAGTGAATATTCCAAATTATTGTGGGGTCACAATAGGTTTGTGAAAACAATGGAATTGAGATATCACAATGTCATTATGATTTCAAAATATCACATCATACTAAGGTACTTATGTTGCAGTTAGGTGGTGATAACATATTGATGATAAGGTCAAAATAAATTTCTAATGTCACATGCACGGGTTTGTCAGAATAGCATTACTGATATCAAAGGTCATTCATTCACAATAAGTATACGAATTCACACAGAGACTGAGGTATTTCCTTGGACATGTGTTGTCACAAATGCAAAAATTCCTAACAATGTGCTCATGTCACAATGTGACACAGGTTCATGATGACTGACAATGGTCATGATATCACAGTGAATTTCTGATATCGCATGTTATATCTGATATATTATGAGGTCAAAAACAAATTATGAACTCACAAATAGACTTAGATATAACTATGGCAGCACATGAGAACAGGACAGATTTGTGATGTCACAGTGAGTTAGTGATATTGCAATATCCATGTGATTTCACAGAGTGATTGTAAGGTCACAATAATTATGATGTCACATGGGTTTCTGATGTCAACCCACATGTCAAATTTGATATAAAATGAAACCAATGCATAGGCATTTATTATGTGTGTATGATACCACAATGACAATGTGAAAACATAATGCTTTCATGTCATTGTACTTTGCTGGTGTCTCATGAATGGATGGTCTCACAAAGACAATTTCATGTCACATGTGATGATGCCAAAAAGTGTTTGTGATATTACAATGGCCTGTCTGATCACAATTGTCATTAGCTCACAATGAAGATGTAGGTGACATCACACAAAGAGTGTGATGGCACAAATGCCATGTGTTTTTTCAAAGGTGCTAAAAGGTCATTATAGGTCTGGGAAGTGACAATGTGATAGTGTTATAACAGCAATGTCATGGCACAGAATCACATCATAATCTTGTTTTGATGCCACAATTAGTTAGAGATGCCATTATGGAGATGAGGTCACAATAGTTTTGTGATGTCAAAATGGGTTTTAACGTGACAATGGCATTCTGGATCTCAATTTTCATTTACTCACAAGGACTATATGAATTCAGAAAAGGACTGTGATATGTCCAAAGGCATGTGTTGTCACAAATATGGTGACATCCTAACACATTTATGAAGTCAAAATGTCCCACAAACGTCATGACATCTGGCAGTTTCATAAATCAGTTGTCATGATGTCAGTGTATTTCTATGACATAACATACCTGAAGTATTATGAGGTCCAAAACTGATTATGAGTTCACAAAGGGCCTAAGGTGTCATAATGGCTGCATGTCACAAAAGTTATGAGGACAGGTTTGTGATGTCTCAGGTTAGTGATATCAACATGGCAATGTCATGTCACAAAGGGATTGTGACTTCACAATAGTAATGAGATCAAAATGGGCTTCTGGCATCAACCCAAATGCCACAATGGCATTTGACATCAACTGCCATGATATATTTGATAGAAAGAAATCACAGAATAGGCATGCACAATGTGTCTATGTAGTTACAATGTCAATGACATATCACAATCCTATGATGCAAATGTACTTTTGTTGTGTCACTTATGATTGGATGGTGTCCTAATGACAATGTGGTATCATACTGGTGATGATGTCAAAAAGTGTGATGTTATAAGATGTGCCTGATCTTAATTGTCATGAGGTCACAATGAGAATGTGGGTAATCAGAGAGATTGTGATGTCAGATAGGCAATTTGTTTTTTGAAAGAAGCTGAAAGTTCATGAGTTTGATGAAGTCCCAATGTGATCATGTTATCACAACAGCAATGTGATATCACAATGGGTTTGTGATAACACAGTGGTAATGATTTCCCTTGGGGTTTGTGAAATCACAACAAGTTTGTAATATCACAATCACGTGTACGATTGCAATGCTTCTAGTTCAAAATGAGGATAGGAGTTCAGAGAAGGAGTGTAAATCCCAAAGGCCATGACTTTTCTAAAATGTTGTAACGTATAATAAGTTTGTGAAAAACCAATGGGACAGTGATATTACAATATCAATGTTATGTCACGATATCTCCTCATGATAATATTTTGAATACATAGTTGGCTATGCCATACCGGTGATAAGGACATTAAAGTTCTGTGATATAACAACAGGCTGATGATGTCATAATGGAATTTCAGATCTCAATTCTCATTGATCACAATGAGTATATGAGCTCAAAAGAGACTGTGATGTCGCCAAATGCAAGTGTTGTCACAAATATGATGAAGTCCTAACAGGTTTTGGCATCACAATGTGACACAATAGTCATGAAGTCTAGCAGTATGATGCCACAGGGATCTTGAAGTCAATGTGTATTAATGATATCATATGTCATACCTGAAATAGTTGAGGTCAAAAACAGATAATCATCTCACAAGATGCATATCACAATGGCAGCATGTCACACAATTTATGAGGAGAGGACAGGTTGGTGATGTCACAATGGGTTAGTGATATTACAATGTTAATGTGATGTCACAAAGGGATCGTTATATCACAATGCTTATGCGGTCACCAGGGGTTTTGGCTAGAGACCCACAAGCCACATTTCAAATGTAATGAAATCATAGAATAGTCATTTATAATGTGTCCATATCCCAAAGACAAGGCAATGACAATGCTATGATGACATTGAATTTTGGTTATGTCACAAAGAACTGATGGTGTTATATATGAAAATGAGATGACACAGTGGAGATGATGTCACAAAGTATTGATGATTTTTTCCATTTACTTTTTATTGTGAAAATACCGTACAGATGGGTTACAATTACACGAGCAAGATAATGAATATATTCCTTATGCAGCATTGTTGCCTCCTCTTTTGTTTCCCTTTACCATCCCTTCCCATCTCCCAACCCCCAACCCCCACCCTCACCCTTCACCCCTCACCCCCAGACAAAATTGTAAAGTTCATTTTATGACATAACTACTTATACATCTCTTTGTGGAAATGGATCCATCTGTATCCCTATTTAAACGGTTTGTTTTTCCCCTTCCCTTCCACAAATTATACCAACATCAAATACAATAAAAGCAGGTGTTATACCACGAGGAAAGGACATACAAAGCAACAAAAAAAATCATCTTATAAATATGTTAGAAACTGATGTTGTTATAATTTGTGGAGAGGAAGGCAAAAAAAAAAAAAAAAAAAAAGAAACAAGTGGTTTCACCAGGGATACAGGTGGACCCTTGTAACAATGAGATGTATAAGTCGTTATGTCAAAAAACAAAATTTACAACTATGTTGGGAGGTAGGGTTTGGGAGGTGGGAGTGGAGTGGTGAGATGAGAAGGGATAGGAAGGGAAAGCAAGGGAGGAAACAACAATGCTTGACAAGAAATGTACACATTACCCTGAAGGTTTTTTTTTTGGGGGGGGGGGTCCTGGCGTGGGGGTGAACTCTGGGCCTGGGCGCCGTCCCTCAGGTCTTCATCTCAAGGCTAGTGCTCTACCACTTGAGCCACAGCATCACTTCCTGCTATTTTTCTTTTTGCTCAGTGGTCCTGAGGAATTGAACCCAGGGCCTCATTCATGCAAGGCAAGCGCTCTACCACTGAGCCACCTTCCTAGCACTGTAATTGATGTTTAAAAAAAAAAAAGACTTGGGAGGAGAGGAAGATGAGGAACAGCCAGAGGAGAAGTACAGCAACTTGACACCGGGTCAGAGCAGGTTAGGTCTGTAGAGATTACAGAGAACTGAAGCAATTAAGAAAGTTGTGGAAAGGAAAAAGGGAAAGACCTGGAAAGGACAAATCTGTAGAGAAGGAGGGAGGAAGGTTAAAGAAAAAAGTTTGTAGCTTTAGATAACAAAATTTTGGGGGTAAGTGGTTTGCAGACCAATTAACAAAGGGAGAGCCTGGCCATTGGAGGTCTGAGGTTTGGTGGTCCAGGCTGCTCTTGGCTCTGGGTATCCAGCACAGGACAAAGTAGTTTCAGGCCCCTTTCTAGTGTAGATAATTTTGCTCATCTTAAATGTGACTTGATGGATTGTCCCATTCTTCAGAGGTAAAAATTTTTGGATGCCCCTGCAAGATAATCAATCTGAATGTCATTGGGACTTGGCCACGGGAAAACTCACTTATAGGTGAGTGTCTTGACTCTCAGGGTTCACAGCCTCCTTCATATCTTTGTTTTCTGAGGACAAGTGTGGACATGAATCATGTAGGATTCTTGGGGTGTGTCTAGGGCAAGCTTGCCAGATTGTTTTGGGGAACCTCCCTGGAGGTCATGAGGGGTTTCCTTGGTTAGCCATCTTGGACCTCCTTTGAAGGTCATATGGTACTTCCTTGAGAAACCACCTGCTCTGGGGGTGACCTAGAATTTTTAATAAGGCCTCCAGGACAGACTTGACAGGTCATCTGAGAACACCTCTGGAGGTCATTTGGGACTTTTTCTGGAGTTCATGAAGCTTCTTCCAAAGATCATCTGGGGCTTCCTCCATAGGTCATCTGGGACATATTCAAGGGGTCATCTCAGGTCTTCTCAAGAGGCTATTGGGGACCTCCTTCAGAGGTCATTTGGGCATCCTCAGTAGGTCATCTGAAAACTCCTCCACAGGTCATCTGAAATCTCAAATGGGCACCCTTGAGAGATTTGGGAAATGTGGGTTAAGTGTCTGTGGCAATTCATCTCTGTATGTTTACTATCTATGTGTGTTTTCTATGTCCTATCAACACCTCTGTTTACTCTTTATTCTAGGATGGGAGAAAATATCCTCAAGTTCTAGTAACTAAAAACTCTTCTTTGTGTTACAGGATCCCCCAGAGGAAGACCCACTGCTGTACTATCTTTCCTATTCTGTGCCATCAGCATCTCTGAAGTTAAGTCCTCCCCACAGCAGAAATCCTCCCTTGTTTTTTTGTTTTTTTTTGGTTGGTCGTGGGGCCTGAACTCTGGGTCTGTGTGCTGTCCCTCAGCTCTTCAGCTCAAGGCTAGCGCTCTACCACTTGAGCGTCAGCCCCACTTCCAGCTTTTTCTGCTTATGTGGTGCTGAGGTATCAAACCCAGGGCCTCATGCATGCAAGGCAAGCACTCTACCACTGAGCCACCTTCCCAGCCCAGAAATCCTCCCTTGTATCAGCCTTAGGGGATACATGGTGTTACAGTTCCCTTATTAACCTTGAGAGGGGCACATGGGGGAGATGGTGGGTAGGCCCCCTTTCTAATGTGTGTTCCCTTTGTAAGTTGTGACCTATATAACTAGAAACAGCAAAATCTGTCCTTTTTTGAAAAACCCAAGGGACTCATCTCTTTAGTAGAGATAGTATTTTTCACACATCAGCCTATTTGTAATGATTGTCAGCAACTTTTGTTTTTGTTTTTGTTTTGTTTTTGTTGGTCATGGGGCGTGTACTCTGGACTTGGGCACTATCTTTACACTCTTCAGCTCATAGCTAGTCCTCTACTGCTTGAGCTACAATGCCACTTCTGTTTTTCTAGTGGTTTATTGGAGATGAGTCTTAGAGACATTCCTGCCTGGGCTGGCTTTGAACTGTGATCCTCAGATTTCAGCCTTCTGAGTAGCTAGGTTTATAGTTGTGAGCCATCATTTCCCTGCCATTGTCCGTAACTTTTACAGCTGCTTTTGAAGAGGAAAGGGAACAAATCTGGCTCAATGCCTTTAAGGTGGTCTTTGAACCATCTGGTTGCTCCAATGATTACCCAGTCCATTTGGATCAAGAACTTTGCCAGTCTTGCCCAAGCTGGGATGACAAAACAATTGAGATAAAAGTCATGTACCAATTAACACTACACTCTGTTAAGCAGGGATACAGTGATCTAATCCTAGAGGTTCCCTCTTGCCATTTGCAAATGAATTCTATTCTCATTACCGAGGGTTTCTTGATCCATGTCCTGCTGCTGCTTCCAAAATTCAAACCCCCTGCTTAGTCTGTTCTTCTTCTTGGTTATTTCTTTTATCAAACACCCACTGGGTAACCTCTACCAACTCAACAGCTTTCCCTGCAAATCTTTTGTTTTGAAACGTTCTTCTAATTCTAGGACTAACTGGGTAACTAAGGCCATAATTAGGACACTTCCAATTTGCTGGGCCTCAGGATCTACGACATATTCCTCCTACAGGCCTCTACCAGCTGTTCCAGAAAAGCATTAGGGGACAAACTGGGGAGCTGTACAGTCTCACTCACCTTACATTAAGGAATTGGCTTCCTACTCACTGTCTATATCCTGATAACAGTATCTGGTATTAATTGGTAAGTACTTCCTTACATCAATTGCTGTTATTGTCTCAGCTTGAGTTAGTCAAGGAAAGACTTATGCCAAATGGACTAGGTCATCAGTGAGGGGATCATCAGATCCAAGGACTGCCTTCAAGTCAATGTGCCAGATTCTTTCCCTTTCCTTTTTACAGGTAAAAAGCACATGTAAAATTTGCTGACAATCATCCCAGGTGGGCTGGCATGTAAAAATACTATCTCTAATAAGATGATCACTGGGATTTTTTAGTAAAGGACACATTTTGTTGTTTCCCGTTATACAGCTCACTATTTGTAAAGGGAACATCCTTAGAAAAGGGGCCTGGCTACCATCTCCACCATGAACCCGTCTCAAGGATAATAAGGGGACTGTAACACTTTGTAGCACCTAAGGATGTTTCAAGGACCAATGTTGGTTTGGGAGGTTCTTATCATTGGAGGTGATGATGGATTGATCAGAACTAGAGGGAGAGTAAACCTGTTGGTCTTACTCTGGGAGATCCTATAATACAGGGGGAGATTTTTCAGTAAGAGAAATTTAGGATATTGTTCTCCAATCCTGGAAAAAAGGAATAAACAAGGGTGTATATATAGAACATAGAACTATCAGCAAACAGAAAACAAGCCACAAAATCTGTGTGTCCCAAATCTCTCAAAGATGGCCTTTGGAGTTCCCAGATAACCTCTGGAGGAAGACAGCTTCGTGATGAGGCCTTTGGTGACCTCTCAATGAGGTCCCAGATCGCTTTTCAAAGAAGCCCAAATGACCACCTGAGTAATCCCAGATGGCCTCTCGAGGAAGGCCCAGAAGACCTCTGGAGGTGGTCCCAGATGGCAATTCAAAGACACACCGATGACCTCAGGAGTATGTCCCAGATAGCTTCTCAAGAAACACCAGATAACCTCCGGAGTAGCTATCAGATGGTTGATTGAGGAACCCCAGATGACCTATGTAGGAGGACACAGAATATCCAGAGGTCCCTGCTGACCTCTTAAGGGATGACCTCCAATGTAGGTCTCACACAGCTTCCAAAGAAGGTCCCAAATAACCTATGAAGAAGGTCCCAGATGACCTCTTAAAGAGAATCAGCTGGCCTCACAAGGAAGACCCAGATGACTTTCACAGTAGGCCCCAAATGTCTTCTTAGAAAAGCCCAAGGTGACCTCCAGAGAAGGTCCCAAATAGCCTCCTAAGGAGCCCACAGATGAGCCCTGAAATAGGCCCCAGATGACCTCCACAGTAAATCCAAAAGACTTTTGAGGAGATCCCAAATGACTTCTTTTGGAAGCTCCACATGACCTCCAGAGGTCCAAGATGGCTTCTCAAAATATCTCCACATGATCTCGGAAAGAGATTCCACATGGCTTCCAAAGGAGGTCCCAAATACAAGCTGTCAATCTCGTCTAGGCTCAACGCAATGGAGTTCCTCTATTACTCTTTTCCAAATGGATCCTCAGGAAACTATCACTTTGAGGGAGACCCTCACCCCTGAGGGCTGAAACACTCACTTATAAGGGTGTTTTCCAGGGCTCCAAGACCCAATGTTATGCAGATGGATTACTTCACTGGGACATCCAAAAATTATGACGTCTAAAGCATAAGACAATCTATCAAGGCATATTTAAGATAAAAATATTTACACTAGAATGGGGCCTGTGACTACCTTGTCTTGGGCTGGATACCCAGAGCCAAGTGAAGCCTGGACCAGTACTGTATCACCAACTAATTGTGACATCAAAACATTGTTATGACATGATATTGTGACATCACATAGCCATTGTGATATCACTGTCTCATTGTGTTTTCACAAACCTATTCTGACCTTATAACATTTTTAAAAATTCATGGGCTTAGGAAGTTCAATCTCCTTGGCGAACTTGTAACCTCATTCTGAAGTGGAATTGGACATGTTATCATGATATTACAAACCCTTTGTGACATATGGCACCATCACCACTGTAACATACCAATCCATTTGTAACATTACATTGCCATTATGACAACATGACCACATTGTGACATCCCAATCCTTCTATGACACCTTAGCAACTTTGAAAATATACATGGCTTTTGTAACATCACTGTACTTTTTAGCACCCATATCCTTATTATGAATGAAGGAAAATTTGGATTAGATATGGCATTATATCATAAACCCTTTGTGATATCATCTCCTCTGTGATATCTCATTATCCTTATGAAATCATCAACGCTTGTGACATCACAAAAGGACAATGACATCTTAGCATTATGACATCACATTGGCATTGTGCTATCAGAGACACGTTGTGAATACCTATTCTGTGATTCATTCTATTTCAAATGTGGCATGCCAGGTGACACCAGAAACCCATTATCAACTATAACCATGTGACACCAAAGTCCCTTTGTGACATAACATTGTTATTTGGATATCATAATTGTTAAATAATAATCCTGTCCTGTCTTCATAACTTTTGTGGTATGTTGCCATTGTGATATCTTAGGTATTTTGTGAGCTCATAATCTGTTTGTGAACAAGTAATATTTCAGGTATGACATTTGATGTCAGAAGTCCACTGTGACATCATGACTATTATGACACTGCCATCTGTTATGATCATCATTTCACATTGCTACATCACAACCCTGTTAGGACATCATAACATTTGTGACAATATATCCCTTTGGAAATGTCACAGCCTCTTTATGAACTCATATACTCATTGTGAATTAATGACAATAGAGATCTAGATTGCTATTTTTTACATCGTGAACCCATTGTGACATCACAAATGTATTGTGATGTCATTAATTCTAAGGCCTCACAATATAACTGAAACATAAAACATTATGATATGATTTTGTAAAATCACCTTGCTATTGTGATATTACAGTACCTCCCCGTTTTCAAAAACAGTATGACTTCATAACTTTTTAGAAAATTCATGGTCTTTGGGACTTCAAGCTCCTTCTTTGAACTTGTACTCTCATTATGAACTATTAGAAATTGAAATGGGACATGTTATGATATTACAAACATGTTGTGACAGCACAAACTCATTGTGACACCATCACCACTGTGCCATCACATTCCCATTGTGACTACAAGATTATACTGTGACCTCCCAAACCTATTATGACCTTTTCAGTACTTTAAATAAACATGGCCTTTCTGACATCACATTCCCTTTGTGTACCCATATCCTCATTGCCCAATGTTATGCAGATGGATTACTTCACTGGGACATCCAAAAATTATGACGTCTAAAGCATAAGACAATCTATCAAGGCATATTTAAGATAAAAATATTTACACTAGAATGGGGCCTGTGACTACCTTGTCTTGGGCTGGATACCCAGAGCCAAGTGAAGCCTGGACCAGTACTGTATCACCAACTAATTGTGACATCAAAACATTGTTATGACATGATATTGTGACATCACATAGCCATTGTGATATCACTGTCTCATTGTGAGACATGGCATTATATGAGATATGGCATTTGAGATCAGACATGCCATTCAGTGTAACATCACAAACTTTTTTGCTATCATCAACACTGTGACATCACATTATTGTGATGACACAATCAGCTCAGTATCACACCACAAAAAATGACATTACATTTTTATGACATTACATAATTCACGTGACAGCATAGACATTAGAAATACCTATTCTGGAGAAACCCTGGGTCTCCTTGGCTCAGGCCGAAATTTTCTGAATAGAGACCCGGAAACACAACAAATCAAAGAAAGGTTGGACAAATGGGATTGCATTAGGTTGCAGAGTTTCTGCAGGGCAAATGCCATAGCTAGCAAGATCAATAGAAAGCCCACGGACTGGGAGAAGATCTTTACTAGCCATACAACGGACAAGGGTCTCATATCTAAAATATACTTGGAACTCAAAACATTAAACCAACCAACAACAAATCCCCAAAGAAACAACTGCCCAATAAGTAAGTGGGCGAAAGATTTAAAGAGAAGCTTCTCTGAAGAAGAAAGAAGGATGGCCAATAGACACATGAAGAAATATTTAACATCCCTGGCCATAAAAGAAATGCAAATCAAAACAACATTGAGATATCACCTCACTCCAGTTAGAACAGCAAAAATCAAGAACTCTAACAACAACAGATGCTGGAGAGGATGTGGACAGAAAGGAACCTTACTTCATTGTTAGTGGGAATGTAAACTTGTTCAACCACTCTGGAAAGCAGTATGGAGGTTCCTCAAAAGACTTCACATAGAGCTCCCCTATGACCCAGCAATCCCACTTTTGGGCATTTACCCTAATGTTTACAAAAAAGACCACACTAAAGCTACCAGCACAACTATGTTTATTGCAGCATTATTTACCATAGCTAAGATATGGAACCAACCCAGATGCCCCTCAATAGATGAATGGATCAAGAAAATGTGGTATATATACACAATGGAATTCTATGCCTCCATCAGAAAGAATGACATTTCCCCATTTGTTAGGAAATGGAAAGGCTTGGAAAAAATTATATTAAGTGAAGTAAGCCAGGCCCAAAGAAACATAGGTCCCATGGTTTCCCTTATTTGCAATATCTAGTATAGGTATGAGTCAAGCAGAAAAAGTCAGATAATGTGATGTTAGGAAAACGAGCCCTCAAATATGTATTTTAATGTTTTTGTTTCTTTCATGCATGTGTTTCTAATGCATTTATAAGATTATATCTTTGTTGCTTTGTATGTCCCTCCCCCACAGTGTAACCCCCGCTTTCACTATATTTGATGTCAGTATAACATGTGGAGGAGACGGGGACAAACAAGTCGTTTAAGGATTCAGGTGGACTTGTTGTAACAATGAGAAGTACAAAATGTCATGTCAAAACCAGCTTTACAATTTCGGTGTGGGGGGGGAAGGGGGGTATGATTGGGTGGGGGGGAGGAGGGAGGCTGGGAAGGGAGGTGAAGGGTAAACAAAGGAGGAGGCTGCAATGCTTGGCAAGAAATGTATGCATTATCCTGCCCATGTAATTGTAACCCCTCTGTACAGTATGTTCTCAAATAAAATAAAATAAAATTAAAAAAAAAAGAAATACCTATTCTGTGACTTCATTTTTTTTGAATATGGCATGTGTGCAGATACCAGAAATCAATTGTGAACTCATGACTTTTATGCTGTCATGGTCCCTTTTAATACCAATATCCACATTGTGAACAATTGACCATTTATATCACAGATGATATTGCAACATCACCAGCCTTTTGTGACATCATCCCCCACTGTGACATCATATTGGAATTGTGACCCCATCAGCTCTTTGTAACATCACAAAACAGCAATGATATCATAGCATTATGATGTCACATTGAGATTGTGATGTCATATGCTCATTATGAATGGATATTCTATGATTTCATCCTATTTCAAATATGGCAAGTGGGTTAATATCAGACCCCGTTTGTAACCTCATAAATATTTTGACATCATAATTCCTTTGGAATATCACAATGCTATTGTAATGTCACTAACTCACACTGACATCATAAGCCTTTCCTGTCCTTGTAACTTTTGGACATACTGTAATTAACATATGATAGTCCCTTTATGAACTCATAACCTGTTCCAACATGTCTGGTATGATATCAGAAATCCACTGTGACATCATGATAATGACACAATGGTACAGTGACATAACAATGCCGAAGTATCACAAAATTATATCCTAATAATATTTGTTGTCAAAAATTAGTTGGTAATGCCATAATGTTGAGGAGGTCACAAAAGTTTGCGTGGCCACAATGGGTTAATGATGTCACAATGGCATGTAGTATTGTAGTGCCTGAATTTTCATTACCAAAGACTATTTCATTTCAGAGTGGAACTATGATGACTCCCAAAGCATGTGTTGGCATAAATGTGATGAAATATGAGTAGGTTTTGATATCACATTGTGACACATTGAACATAATAGCTGGCGGTGTGATGTCATATAGTTATGATATCACAGAGGATTTCTGATATCACATATCAGAAATATTACTAGTTCAAAAACATGTTATGATCTCACAAAGGGCCAAATATTTAACAATGGCAGCATGTCACAAAAATTATGAGGACAGGACAGATTTGTGGGTTGGTGATACCACAATGGTGATATTATGTCACAAAGGGATTTTGATGTCACACTGTTTATTAGGTCCCAATGGGTTTCTGATATCAATCCATATGCCACATGTGAAATAGAATTAACTCACAGAATAGTCAATCACAATTATAATGCTATGACATCATTATAGTTTAGTAATATCACAATAATCTGATGGTGTAATATCACAATGTGATGTCATAGTGGTGATGAGGTCAAAAAGGTCCTGTGATGATAGAATGGAATGTCTGATCTCAATTGTCACTAATTCACAAAGAGGATATGGATATACAAAGGGATTATAATATCACAAAGGCAATGTGTTTATTCAAAGGTGATGAGATCATACTGTTTGGGATATCCAAAAGTGATCCTGATTTCACAATGGCAATGTCATGTCACAATGGGTTTGTGATAATGCATTTTTGATGTCTCTACAAGGTTGTAATACCACAATGACGTGTTCCATTTCAATTGCTATTTGTTCCCAATGAGGATAAGAGTTCACAGAAGGAGCTTGAATTCCCAAACTTCATAAATTTTCTCAAAGGTTATGATTCCTAATAGCACAATGGGATGGTATTATCACAATTGCAATATGATGTCACAATATTGTCACAATAATGTATTGATATCACAACTTGTTGGTGATGTCATAGTGGGGATGAAGTCACAATGCATTTGTGATGTCACAATGGGTTTGTGAAGTCAAACTTGCATGTCATGTCTCAATTTTCATTAATTCACGAGGTGTTTTTGATTTCACACAAGGACTGTGATATGCCAAAGTGTATGTGTTGTCACTAGTGTGATGAAGTACTAACAGGTTTGTGATGTCACTATGTGACATACATCTAACAGAGTAATATCATAATAGTTAAGACGTCACAGTGGATTTCTGCTATCACATATCATAGCTGAAACATGAGGTTGGAGAGATTCTGAGCTCAAACAGTGCCTAAGGTTTCACAAAAGCAACATGTCACAAACATTATGTCAGGACTGGTTTGTGATGTTACAGTGGGTTAGTAATATCACAACAGGAATGTGAAATCACAAAGGGATTGTGATGTCATAATGGTTATGAAGTCACAATGGGTTTCTGATAACACATATGCCACATTTGAAATAGAATTAAATCACAGAATAGGCATTCACAATGATTCTATATTGTATCAATGAAAATGTGATGTCAAAATGCTATGATATCATAGTTTGTTGATATCCCAAATAGCTGATGATGTCATTACGAACATGGCAAAGTGATGTCATAAATGTTATGAGGTTACATTGGTTTCCGATATCAACATATGTGTCACATTTGAAATAGAATGAAATTACACAATAGGCATTCATGATATACCTATGAATTCAAAATGACAATGTGACATCATAATCCAATGATGTCATTGTAGTTTTGAGCTGTCACAATGAGCTGATGATGTCCTAACAACAATGTGATATCACACTGGTGATGAGAAATTTTGAGGATTAAAACACGTTACGACCTCATAAAAGGCATATGATATCACATTGATAGCATTGCACAAACTTTTTGAGCACAGGACAGGATTGTGATATAACAGTGGGCTAATGGTGTAACATACCAATGTTGATGTCACAATGGTTAGGAGGTAACATGTGTTTTGGATAACAACCCATATGCCACATTTGATATACATTTAAATCACAGAATAAGCATTCACAATGTGTCTATTTCATGAAATTTCCAATATGATGTCATAATGCAATGCTGTCATAGTATGGTGATATCACAATGAGCCAATGGTTTCATGATGACAATGTGATGTCACAATAGTTGAATTGTCGCAAAGTGTTTATGATTTCTCAATGGCAAGTCAGATCTCAATTATTACTTCACTATGATGTGATGTCACAAAGGCTATGTGATTTATCAAATGACCTAAGAGATAATAAAACGTTTGAGATTATAGAATGTGATCATGATGTCACAAAGTCAATGTAATGTTAAAAAAAGCTTTGGGATATCACAGTGTTGTTGATATCACATGATATAGTTATGTCAACAAATATCTAATATCACAAACACAATGTTCAAATTCAATTGCTACTAGTAATCAGTGAGGATAGGTATTCACAGAAGCTTGAAGTCCCACATGCCATGAATTTTCTAAAATATGATGAGGTCATAATATTTTTTATAAAAAACAATGGAACAATTATATCACAATGGTGATATGATGTGACAATTATGTAATATGACATATTATGACAATAATATGTAATAATACAGCTTTGATGACACAATTGGTTCATAATGCCATGATGGTTATCATGTCACATCACCAATATTTGCATTGTGACTAGGGACATATAATGGGTTTCTTATATCAATGTTAACATGATACATTTGAAATAGAATGAAATTACAAAACAGGTGTTCACAATGTATCTATGACTTCATAATGAAAATGTGATGTCCTAATGCTTTAACACTATGAGGCTATGGTGCCTTATGCAATGTTATGTCACCGAGGGTTTTGATGTCACAGTGATGAGATCATAATGGGTTTGTCATCTCATAACGAGTTTGGAATATCACAATGACAAGAATACTATTAATTCCTACTTGTTCACAATGAGGATACTAGTTCATAAAAGGAACTTAAGGTCCAAAAGACCATGAATTTTCTAAAAAGTATCGAGGTCAGAGTAGTGTTGTAAAAACACAATAATTTATTGATAGCACAATGGAAATGTGATGTCACAATATTATGTCATAATATTGCATTAATGTCACAACTGGTGGGTAATGCCATACTGGTGATGTTGTCACAATACGTTTTTGATTTCATAATGGGTGATGATGTCAAAATGCCATGCTGTATCTTGTTATTTATTCCCAATAAGTATATGACTTCAAAAATGAAATGTGATGAATACAAAAGGCATTTTTGTCACAATTCTTTTGAAGTCCTCCTAGTTTTCTGATGTCACCATTTGAAACAATGGTCATGACTTCTGCCAGTGTGATATCACAGTGATGATGATGTCACAGTGAATTTATGATATTATATGTCATACCAAAAAGATTATGAGGTAAAAGAAGTTTATCAGCTCACAATAGTCCTAAGATATCTCAATGGTAATATGTCAGAAATGCTATGAGGAACATTTTGTGATATCACAGTGGGTTAGTGATATAAAAATGGGAATGTGTATTCCAAAAAAATATTTGATGTCAAAACATTTGTGAGGTGACAATGAGGGTCTGTTATCAACCTTCAGGCCACATTTGAAATCGAATGAAATCATAGAATAAGCATTCACAAAGTGTCTGTGATGTCACAGTGACAAAGTGATGTAATGATGCAATGGTGTCATTGTATTTTGGTGATGTCACAATGAGCTCATGTGGTCATAATAACAATGTGATATCACACTGATGATGTCACAAAGTATTTGGGATGTTATAAGGGCATGTCTGATCTCAATTGTTATTTTTCATCATGAGGATATGGGTACACATAGGGACTGTGATGTCACAAAGATTCTACGTGGTCATAATAGGCATGGGGTTTCACAATGAGATCATATTGTCACAAAAGCAATGTGATATCACAATTGGTTTGTTATGTCCAAGTGGCAATGTGGTCACAATGGGTTAGTGATTTCATGAGGATCCTGTAAAAACCAGAAGGTCCCAAATAATCCTTGGGCCCCAATAATTTTCGTGTCCCTGTAGACCTGCCTTCCAGTGAGAGCCAGGCATATTCTCAAAGGGGGGGGGGTATGCTGCTGGATTGGGTGGTGTATCAAGCCCCACATGGTGTGCTGTCAAGAAGGGATTGGGCAGTGTGTAGTTTGGTTAGAGATGGTTGAAAACTGCTGGCAGGAAACCATTTGGATTGGGGGAGTGGTAGAGCCAATATAGGCCCCATGTTCAGAGTAACAGAAAGGGAAAGGGGGGAAAGACCTGGAAGTAATTGGTGAAAAAGCAGGATTGGAAAGACTTGGGAGGAAAAGAATTTTAGGGATAGCAGGAAGGGAAGGACAGCAATGGGTCTCTGGAGGTGATCTGTGGTTTCCTTGTGTGTCCATTTCGGACCTCCTCTGGAGGACTTCTTGGACATCTTTTAGAGGACATCTGGGACCTATTCTGGAGATCATATGGGTCCTCCTTTAGAGGTCATCTAGAGCCTCATTGAGAGACCATTTAGGACTTCCTCCAGAGGTAATCTGGGGAATTCACTAAGAAGATATCTGGGACTCTTTGAGAGGTCATCTTAAGCCTCCTTTGAGGACATCTGGGACCTCCTCCGGAGGTCATCTCTCCTCTGAAAGTCATCTAGGGCTTCCTTGTGAAGTCATCAGGGTCCTCCTTTGGAGAACATCTAGGGTACCCTCACAAAGCTTCTGGGACATCCTCTGGAGGTAATTTGCTGCTTTCTCAAGAGAGTATATGGGACTTACTCGAGAGTCCATTGGGACCTCACTTGGAGGTCAACTGGGGCCTCCATAAAAGGCCATCTGTGACCCTTAATGAGATCATCTGGCGCCTCATCGTGAGGCCATCTGAGAACTCCTATTGAGGCCATCTTGCGCTACATTGGTAAGCAGTCTGGGGCCTTCTCTGGAGGTCAACTCGGGCTTCCTTTAGAAACAATTTGGAACCTCTTCTGGAGGTAATCTGGCATACCTTGAGAAACAATTTGGGTCTTTCTCAATAGGGTCATTAGGACCTCAACAGGCCTCTGGCAAGTCCTCCAGAGGTCATCTGGGGCTAGCTTGGAAGCCATCAGGGACCTCATCTGGGGATCATCAGGTGCTTCCTCAAGAGGCCATCTCTGGCCTCCTTTGGAGATCATCTAGGGTTTCCTCCTCGTGAGTTTATCTTTACCTCCTCTGGAATTATCTGGGTCTTCCACCAGAGGTAATATTGGGCTCCCTCAAGAGGCTATCTAGGACATCCTCTGGAGATCATCTGGAGCTTCGTTGGGAAATCATCTGGGGCCTCTTTGAGAGGTCATTTGGGCATCCTCCATAGGTCTTCTAGGACATCCTTAAGAGGTCATCTTTGAGAGTTGTGGCATATGTGAGTTAAGTGTCTGTGGCTATCCATCTGTGTGTGTTTGCTCATAGCTCTATATCCTGTATACTCCTTTATTGCAGGATGGGAGAACAATGTCCAAAAGTTCTAACTAAAATATCTTTTCCCTTGTGTCATAGGATCCCACAGAGGTAGACCACTGGAGTACTCTCCCTCATATTCTGTTCAATCAACACCTCTGATGTTCAGTAACTGCCATACCAGAAGTTGTACCAACATCTTCAAGTAGTTCAAAAGTGGTATGGTCCCCTTATTACCCTTGAAACAGGCACATGGGAGAGATGGTGGTCCAGCCCTCTTTCTAATATATGCTTCCTTTACAACTAGTGATTTGTGTAGTTGGAAAGAGAAAAATATACCCTTTTCCGAACAATTCCAAGGGCTCATCTCCTTATTAGAGACAGTATTTTTCACACAACAGTCTAGCTTAGATGATTGTCAGCAAGTTTTTTAGGAGCTTTTCACCTGGGAGGAAATGGAGTGAACCTGGCACAGTGCTTTGAAGTTGGTCCTTGTAACAGATGGTCCCCCCACTGTTGACCCAGTCCATTTAGAAAAAGTCTTTTCCCAGGTTAAACCAAGCTGGGACTACAATATTGATTGAGATAAGTAGGTACTTCCCAAATATCACCAGACTCTGTTTGCAGGGATCCAGGCAGTGACTAGTAAGCAAACTCATTTATCTAAATTGAACAGTACTGTACAACTCCCCAATTATTTCCCTGATGCTTTTCTGGAACAGCTCCTGGAGGCCTATAGGACCTATAGCATATAGATCCTGTTGTCTCAGATAATGGAAGAGCCCTAAATATGGCCTTCATTACCCAGCTGGTACCCAGGCAGTAGAAGGAAGCTTCAAAATTAGCTTTTGAGGAAAATATGAGTGGGTAGCTGTTGCCCAGAGAGTGTTTGATAACACAGATACCCTCGAATAAAACCTGTCTAAGAAGGGGACAAGGATTAAGAAACCCGTGGCAAAGACAGTATAATTCATATGCAAATGTCAGTAGGGAAACTCTAGGACTAGATCAGTGTGATTATTGCAAAAATAATGGGAAAAGGAATCTCCAAGGAGGAAAAGGAGACATTGACAAGTTAAGTAAGCATGTTAGCCTATTGGATACAGTGTTCATATCTCTGGAAAAACATGAAGAGCTTCGGGCTCTGAAATCCACCTGTATTCAACTAAAAATTTAATTCTGAACTTCACAACAAATGAGGCAAAGAAAAAAATTACACATTTCTGTCTGAAACACTATTTAAAAAAAAAGTGAATCTCCAATACCTACCACTCAAAACGCAAGAGGTTAAGAACACATTGTACAGCATGCTGGAGAAAACCAAGAATTATGGGATGTGAATAAATGTTTTTAAGACATAAATCAGGAAGTTGTGAGAGTCAAAAGTGAGAACAAAATCCTCAAAATGAACCCAGAAAACATTCAAATTAATTCCAAGTACATCAACCTCGGTGAGTATTAGGCAAAGATGGCGACCAGAGTTCAGAGGCTGAAGGAGGAACAGGATGGCACTACTACTGTCACCATGGTTTTGTGATATCAAACTACATGCCACATATGAAATAGAATGAAATCACAGAATAGGAATTCACAATGTGTATATGTGGTCACCTTGACATTGTGATGTCCTAATGAAATATCATTTTTGTGATTTCACACTGAGCTGATGATGTCATATGTACATTGTGATGTCACTCTGTTGATGTCACAAAGGGTTTGTGATGCTACAATGGCATGTCTGAACTCAATTGTCATTAAAACAAGGATATGTTACACAAATAACTGTGATTTCACAAAGACCATGTGTTTCTTCAGAGCAACTCAGAGGTCCTAATAGTTTTGGGAAGTCACAACATGATCATGATGTCACAGTGGCAATGTGATGTTAAAATTAGTTGGTGATGGGGCTGGGAAGGTGGCTCAGTGGTAGAGTGCTTGCTTTGTTTGCATGAGGCCCTGGGTTCGATTCCCCAACATCCCATAAACAGAAAGATAAAAGCTGGAAGTGGTGCTGTGGCTCAAGTGATAGAGTGCTAGCCTTGAGATGAAGAGCTAAAGGACAGCACCCAGGCCCAGAGTTCAGGCCCCATGACCGGACCCCCCCAAAAAAATTAGTTGCTGATGCCATACTGGTAATGTGGTTACAATGTTTGTGATGTCATAGTGTGTTAGCAATGTCAGAGCAGGTTTGTAATATCAAAATGACATGTCCAATTTCAATTGCTACTAATTATAAATGAGGATAAGAGTTCACAGAAGAAAATGGAAGTCCAAATGTACATCAATTTTCTAACATGTCATGAGATCTTACTAGGTTTGTGAAAACATGATGGGACAGTGATATAAAATGTTAGTATGATCATGAAGCCACATTGGCCATGTTATGTCACAATGCATTGGTGATGTCACAATGGTGATGGGTTTACATGGGATGATACAGTCACAATGGGTTCATGATGTCCCAATGAGTTTGTAATATCACAATGACCTGTCCAGTTTGGATTCCTACTAATTTAAAATGAGGTTACAAGTTCAAAGAAAGAGTTGAAAGTTCCAAATCCCATGAATTTTCTAAAATGTTAGTTGTTTATAATGTTTTGTGAAAACACAATGGAACCGAGATATCACAATGGCAATGAATTGTTAGAATATTAGGTCATAAAAAGGTTTCTTTATCACAATTAGTTGGTAATGCCATAAGGATGAAGAGGTCACAATAAGTTAGTAATGTCACATTAGGTGGGTGATCTCACAATGGCATGCCAGATCTCTATTGTCATTAATTTATAAGGAGTATATGAATTCACAAAGGGACTTTGATGTCTCTAAAGCCATGTGTTGCTTCATCACAAGTGTGATGAAGTCCTAACAGGTTTGTGATGTCACAATGTGACAGAAAAGAGTGACTGAGATGTCAGAAAAACCATGTGATTTTTTCAAAGGTGTTAAGACAGCAGAATAGGCTAGGTTGTCACCATGTGATTGTGGTGTCAAAATGGCAATATGCTGTCACAGTGGTTTTGTGGTGTCACCGTTGTGATGAGGTAACAATGGGTTTGTGATGTTACAAGTTTATAATATCATAATCATATTTCCTATCTCAGTTGTTACTTGTTCACGAGGATGCAAGTTCACAGATGTAGCTTCAAGTCCCAGTACATGAATTTCCTAAATTGTTATAATTCTAGTTTTATAAAAACATAATGTGACAGTGATATCACAATAGCAATATGATGTCACGATATTACATAATAATGTTTTTATGTCACAATAAGGTGGCGATACCATACTGGTAATGAAGTCATAATAGGTTTCTGATTTCACAATGGGTGTGTGATGTTACATTGGTATTCCATGTTTAAATAGTCACTAATTCACAATAAGTGTATGAGTTCACACAAGGACTGTGATGTCTCTAAAGGAATGTCTTGTCAGAAATGTGATGAAATCCTCACACGTTTATGATGTCACAATGTGAAACAATTGTCATGACATCTAGAAGTAATATCACAATGATCCTGAAATCACAGTAGATTTCTGATATCACATGTAGTACCTGAAATGTTCTGAGGTGGAAAACTGTCTCACTAAAGGCCTAAGATATCACAATGGTAGCATGTTACCTAATTTGGGAGTAGAGGGCAGGTTTGTGATATAGAATCAACCCAGATGCCCTTCAGTAGATGAATGCATCAAGAAAATGTGGTATATATTTACAATAGAATTCTATGTCCCATCAGACATAATGAAATCACCCCCTTTGTTAGAAAATGGAAAGATGTCACAATTTGTTTGTGATGCCATATTAGTTTTGAGATCCCAATAGGTGTGTGATGTCACAATGGTTTTGTGATGTCACAATGGCATGTGAGTCATTAACTCACAATGAGTATATGAGTTCACAAAGGACTGTTAAGCCTAGAAAGGCATGTGCTGTCACAAATGTTTGAAGTCCTAAGATATCAGGCCTGTGATGTCACCTTTGGTTAGTTATATCACAATGGCAAAGTGATGTCACGAAGAAATTGTTATGTCACCATGAGTTTACAATATCAAACTACCTGCAATTTTGAAATAACATGAAATCACTGAATAGGAATTATCAATGTGATTATGATGTCTCAAAGATAAAGTGATGTCATAATTTTATGATGTCATTGTAGTTTTGTGATGTCACAATGAGCTGTTTCATACTGAAACAAGTACATTGTGACATGACTTTCCATTGTACCATCAGAATCACATTGTGACATCCCAAAGCTATTATGTCCTCAGCACCTTTGAAAAAGCATATGCTTTTTTGACATCACAGTATATTTGTGTGCCAATATTTTGAATAACAATTATATGCATGCCGTTGTAACATCACAACCACTTTGTGACATCATCACCATCGTGACATCACACTGTCCTTATGACACCATCAGCTCATTGTGATTTCACAAACCACAAAGACAGCATAGCATTATAACTTCACATTGTCATTAGGATGTCATAGACACATTGTGAATTCCTATTATGTAATTCATTCTATTTCAAATGTGGCATATGTGTTATCAAAAACCTATTGTGACCTCATTACTATTCATCACCAGTGAGACATCACTTTGTGGCATCAAAATATTATTATAGTATGATATTGGAAATCCCATTTGTGTTTTGATATCACTGTCCCATTTTTTCAATTCTATTATAACCTCATAACATATTAGAAAATTCATGGCCTTTGGGACTTCAAGGTCTTTCTGTGAACTTATAGCGTCAGTGTGAAATAATAGCCATTGTTTTTACACATGTGATTGTGATATTACAAACTCTTTCTCACATTATTGGTATATTTTGACAGCGTATTCCATAGTGACATCACAATCATATTGGGACATCCCAAAGCTCTTATGATCTCCTAGGTTCTTTGAAAAAACATATGATCTTTATTACATCGCAGTCCCTTTCTGTACACATATCCTGATTGTAATCTAATGACAATGGAAATCAGAGATGCCATTGTAACACCACCAGCCCTTTGTCACGTCATCACCAGTGTGATGTCATATGGACCGTCTGACACGATCAGCTCATTGTGACATTATAAAAAGAGAATATCATAGCATTATGACATCACATGGCCATTGAGACATCATAGTCACATTGTGAATACCTATTCAATGATTTATTTCTATTCAAATTGTGGCATGTGAGTTGATATCATAAACACATTGGGCTCTCCTAACCACTGTGACATCACAATCCAATTGTGACATCACATTGCTATTATGCTATCATTAACTCACTGTAACATCACAAACCTGTCCTGTTCTCATAACTTTTTTGTGTCTCAATCATGGTGCTGGAATGCTGGGCCTCAGTGATGTCCCTCAGCTCTTCAGCTCAAGGCTACCATTCTACCTCTTGACCAGAAGCACTACTTTCATTTTTTGGTGGTTTATTGGAAATAACAATCTCAAAGACTTTCCTGCTCATGCTGGCTTTGAAGAACAATCCTAAGAACTCAGCATCCTGACTAGCTAGGATTAGAGGCAGGAGCCACTGGCTGCTCCTAAGTTTTGTGACAAACTCATTGCTATATCACAAACTATTGTGACCTCATCACCAATATGGAATCACCAATTAATTTTGACATCAAAACATTAATATTACATGATATTTTGCTATCACATTGCCACTGTGATATCACAGTTCCATTGTGTTTTAACAAATGACCTTAGAAAACTGATGACTTTGGGAATTCAAGCTCCTTCTCTGAACTAATATTGTTTTTGTTTACTAGTAGCAATTGAAATCGAATATGTGATTGTCATATGTAGAACTTGTGAAATCATTATCCAATAATGACCTAGTCACTACAATAACATAAAATACCCATTGTGACATCACATTGCTTTTGTGATATCGAGATCACATTATGACATCCAACCCTTGTATGTCCTCAGTACCTGTGAAAGAACACAAGGCTTTTGTGACATCACAGTTCATTTGGGTAACCATATTATCATTGTGAACTAAAAAGAGTTGACAGAAGATTTGTCATTTTAACATCACAAAATCTTAATGACATGACTAGTGTGACATCATATTGTCATTATGACACCATCAACTTACTATGACATCACCAAAGTACAATTATATCATAGGATTATGACATTACATTGTCATTGTGCTATTGTGGGCATATCTTGAATGCCTATTCTGTGATTTCATTCCTTTTCAAATGTGCCATGTAGATGGCAGAAACCCACTGGGACCTCATAAACACTGTGAAATCATATTGGCCTGGTAGTAACACTAACCCACTGTGACATCATAAACCTGTGCTATCCTCTTAACTTTTGTGACTTGCTGCTTTTATGATAATTTAGCCCTTTTTGAAGTCATAATCTGTTTTCAACCTCATAATATTTCAGTTATAACATGAGATATGGAAATCCACTGTTATACAGTAGGCATTGTGACATCAAACTGCCAGATATCATGATCTTGTGTCACTTTGTGGCATCACAAACCTGTTAGGACTTTATCACCTTTGTGACAACACATGCCTGTGGATTCATCACAGTTCCTTTGGGACTTACATATTCATTGTGAGTTAATTAAAATTGATATCCCCATGCCATTGTAACATCCCCATCCCATTTTGATATCAGAAAGTTATTGTGAACTCAACGCCAATTGTGACAATAAAATATTAGGACAAGATGGCATTCTGACATCACGTTGCCATTGTGATGTCATATTGCTATTGTGTTTTCAGAAGCCTATTATTATAGGGAATGGAAACTCCTTTTGTGAATTTGTATCCACATTGTGATCTAGTAGCAAATGAAATTGTACATGTCATTGTGTTATTACCACTCATTTTGACATTGCAAACACATTGTAGCATCATCAATTGTGACTTCACAAATCTATTAAGATATCACATTGCTATTGTGACATCAACATCAAAATGTGACATATCAAACCTATTATGAAAATAACTGAAGGTAATATTGCCTTTGTGCCATCAGAGGCCCTTCATGTACCTGGTTAAACTCGTTATAAACTAATGAAAATTGAGATCCAGCATGCCATTGTGACATAACACACATATTATGATTTCATCACCAGCATGGCATCACCAACTAATAGTGACATCATAAAATTATTATGTCACAATATTTTGGCATCACATTGCCTTTGCATTTCACAAATGTATTATGATATATATTTTAGACAATTCTTGATCTGTAGGACTTCAAGCTCCTTCTGTGAACTTGTATCCTCATTCTGAACTAATAGCAATTGAAATTGGACAGGTCATTGGGTTATTTCATACTCTTGTGATATCACTCACCCATTATGAACTCATCACCACTCTGACATCACAAACCCATTATGATATCATAATACTAATGTGACAAAATGATCATATTCTGACATTCCAAAACAATCATGACTTCATTGCAACTTTGGAAAAAAATGTCTTTTGTGACATCACAGTGCCTTGTATCTGCCTATCCTCATTGTGACCAAAGGACAATTGAGTTCGGAAAGCCCATTGTAATGTCAAACCCTTTGTGACACCATCGCCAGTGAGACATCATATTGTATTTATGAAATGATCAGTATATGGTGACACACAAAACTACAATAACATCATAATACTATGGCATCACTGTGTCATTATGATGTAATAGACACATTATGAATACCTAATGTGTGATTTCATTTTATTTCAAATTTGGCATGGGGCTTGATATCAGAAACCCATTGTGACCACATAACCATTGAGACATTAAACTCTCTTTGTTACATTACATTGACATTGTGATATCACCAAGACATTGTGATATCACAAGCCTATTCTGTCCTCAGAACTTTTATGACATTCTACCATTCTGACTTCTTAGGACTTTTGTAAGCTTATAATCTGTTTTTCATCTCATCATATTTTAGGTATGATATTTGATATCAGAAATCCTCTGTGACCTCATGACCATGGTGACATTACAGTGTCAAACATCGTGAATATTGTGTCACATTGTGAATTCACAAAACTTTTATGACTTCATCTCCTTTCTGACAACACATGACTGTAGACAACACAGTCCCTTTGTCAACTCATATACTGATGGTAATTTAATGACTGAGAACTGGCATATTATGAATGACCAACAAAATTCATTGGATGTTATTACCAATATGGTCTCACCAAATAAATGTAACATAAAAACAAGACTATGACATGATGTAGTGAAATCATATTGACATTGTGATATCACTGATCTATTGTGTTTTCACAAACCTGGAAAGACCTCATAACTTTTCAGAATACTTATGGACTTTGTGGCTTCAAGCTCCTGTGAACTCATAAATAATGTGAATTAGTAGCAATTGAGTTTGAGCATGTTTGTGATATTACCAACTTGTTGTGTCCCGACAAAGAGATTTTGACTTCATTATGGTATCTATGACATCACAGTCTTGTTCTGTGTCCATATCCTCATTGTAAACTAATGACAATTGAGATGAGACCTGCCATTATAACATCCCAAAAACTTTCTGACATCATCACCACTGTGACATCGTATTGTAGTTATGATACCTTCAGCTCCTTGTGACAACACAAATGACAATGACATCATAGAATTATTACATTACAATATCAGTGATGTCTTAAACACATTGTGAATACCTACTCTGAGATTTCATTCTGTTTCAAATGTGGCATGTGGTTTGGTATCAGAAACTAACTGTGACCTCATAAATGTCATTATCAAATAATTTTGACATCAAAACTTTATTATGACATGATATTGTGACACACATTGCAAGCATGATATCACTGTCCCATTGTGCTTTGCAAAACCTATAATGACCACATAACATTTTAAAAATGTCATGTTCTTTTGGACTTCAAGTTCCTTCTGTGAACTCATATCCTCATTGTGAACTAGTAATAATTGAAATACATGTATGATGTGAGATCAGAAATCCATTGTGACATCATCACCATTTTGACATCACAATGACAGATGTCATGATCATTGTGTCTCATTGTGACATCAAAAACATGTGAGGACTTCATCACATTTGTGCAGCACATGCATTTTGAGACATCACAGTCCCTGTGGGAACTCATATACTCATTATGAGTTAATGACAACTGGGATCTGACATGCCATTGTGACAGCAACAACTGATAGTGATATTAGAAACTTATTGTGACCTCATGACCAGGATGATATCAACAAATAATTTAATCAATACATGGTATTGTGACATCACATTGCTCTCATGGTATCAGAACCCCATTGTGTTTCCAGAAGCCTATTGTGACCTCATAGTGTTTTAGAAAATTCAAAGTAACTGGGCACTGGTGGCTAAGGAGGTTGTAATCTTGGCTAGTCAGCAGGCTGAGTTCTGAGGATCATGGTTCAAAGCCAGCATGGGCAGAAATATCCATGAAACGCTTATCTCTAATAAACCACCAGAAAACATGAAGTGGCAGTGTAGCTGAAGCTAGCTTTCAGTTGAAGAACTGATAATGCTGAGCCCCAAAGTTCAAGCCCAATCACTAACAAAAAAATAGAAAAGAAAATTCATATTATTTGGGACTGCAAACTCCTTTTGTGAACTTGTATCATCATTGTATACTAGTAGCAATTGAAAATAAATATGTGCTTGTGATATTACAAATGCATTGTGATATCCCTAACCATTGTGACCTAATCACCAAAATGCCATGAGAAACTCCTCCTGACATAACATTGCTGTTTGTGACATTATGATCACATTGTTACATCCCAAACCTATTATGACCTCTTAACACCTTTGAAAAACCAACTCACATTTTTGACATCACAGTCCCACTTCTGTCTGAAAACAGGCTTAAAAAAGCTCTGAGTCTCCAATAGATGGAGTCAACATACACCAAGAAGTTAAAAGCACATTGAAGAGCACACTGCAGAAATCTGAGAAAGAATTATCAGACATGAAAAATAGATATCAAAAAATAAAAAAGGAACATGTAAAAGTAAAAAAAAATGAGAAAAATGCTCAAAATGAACCTAGAAAACATTCAGTTTGAAATGAAATCCAAGACCCACTAACCTGGATGAGAATGAGGCAAAGTTGGAGGCCACATGTCTGAGGCTGAAAGATGCACTGGATGCCAATGCACTGGATGCCGATGCTGCCATCCTTGCTGAACACAAGCCAGCCCAGGAGGAGAACCCGATGCTATATGTGGAAACCAAGGCCCATTAAAAGGATATGGACGTGATACAAGAATGTATTAGGCTGAAGTACAGACTGATTATAAGCTTTGAAGTGTGTGAGCGGGAATTAAAAGCAACAGAAAAAGAATTGATACTGTAGTTAGGAAGCAGACACAGAAGTGTTATATCCTAGAATAGGAGGCCAAAAAAGTAAGTAGAAAAATATCAGGCTCAAGAAAGAGATTGTTGTCTTCAGAAAGAGATAAAGGGGACACATACTCTGATAGGGAATGACTGTGAAAGGGAAAGAGTTTTAGGCAGAAAAACAGAGGAGTTAAACAGTTGAATGATCTGTCACAAAAATACACTGAAGTGAAAAACAAGAAAAAGAAGCTACTAGAGGAAAAAGACAAAGTGAGCAACAAGATTCTCACCAAAAATGTATGGAGAAGCATTGTGGAGCAATGGAACAAGTGGAGCAAGGAAACAAATCCACTCAATAACACCACTGAGAACTTTAAGGAGGAGCTGCAGAGCAAGCAAAGGTGCTGTCAGAAGGAGCAGCAGTTGGATGGTAAAGGAAATCTGCTGTGACGCTTGCAGAACACTTTTAGGTTAAGGAAGACTTTGAGAAGGAGATTGGGATCATGAAAGCAAGGAGGAGGATAAAACGGAAGTCTCCAAGCTGCAGACTGAGGTTCAGAGTACTAATCAGAAGTTAAAGAAACTTGAGACCCCCAAGGATAATGGCAACAACTGAGCTGGTCAGGTAGCTCAGGAGACCACTTAAAATCAGTGGGGTCTCTAGAGATATTAGTCATTAAGAATAAAGGAAGAAGTCAAAACAGTAGTAACAAACTTGCAAATATGGTGACTCAACTTGTGAAAAATGGTTACAAACCTTTTGTCTGTTTATATCTAGTTATTGGGCACCCTGATAAATTGTCCCGTGTCACTTCCTAAAACTGTCTTGAAAACCAATGGGCCCTCAGCCTGACAAGCTTACGTGATGTATAAAGTTGTGAACTGGTAAATGCTAAAGAGCTTGAAGATATAGTGAGGGCTTATGTGAAGAACCTCACCTGATGAATTTTGGGAAGTGGACTTCACAAAGAGAAAGTCTGGAATGTATGGTTTTAGGTATCTGTTAATGGTAGTGGACACTTTTCCAAGCTGGGCTGAGGAATTCCTGACAAAAACTGAAACCACTCAGGTAACAGCCAAAAATTTATTCCATGAACCTTATTTCCTCAATTTGACTTTCTGACAGCAGTGGGGTCCTACAATGGGCAGGACTTCACAGCCCAGGTTGCTCAATTAGCTAAGGCCCTAGGGATAAATTGGAAATTACATTGCATTACTGATCTCAGAGTTTATGACTGGTAGAAATTAAAGGAAACTTTAAATTAATTACAGAGACTAGCCTTGACTTGGTAAACAGGCTACAATTGGCTCTCTTTGAGCAGGAATCACCCCATATTTAAAGAATTCACTCCCTTTCAAATAATTTACGGTAGATCACAGCCTTTGGCTCCTAAATTTGGGAAAGCTATAGTAACATAAATGTCTAACCACAATCTTGTATAGTCCCTGCAGGTTTTGCAAGAAGTTCATTTATGTCCCTCTACTTTGGTAGCTAAGGCCTATCCTGACTAAAACTCCACCAACCCTTTCTTGCCTGGACTGCTGGTGTGGGTTAAAAGCTATTATGCTCCTGAATTGGAACCCATGTGTCCAGGACCTTACTCGATTGTGGTAACTAAAACACTGCCTATTAAATATGCATGAAAACAGCATTGGATCCATCGCTATCAAGTGAAACAGGCAGGGGACCAATATTCAGAGAACACTGCAAGATGGACAGTTCAAGACAATCAGGATCTGTTAAGGATAACATTTACCAAGGGTTAATTATTCTTAGCTAGTGTGTTTCTATGGTTTCCTCCATGTTATCTGTTAAATTTGCATTTCAAGTCAGTTCAATGCAGGGGGAGAACTGACCCTTAGGTTTTGGTCTAGAATGATTCAAGGATTTGATTGGACATGAAAACCAGTGGAGATTGTAATAACCAGTGGGGACCCAATAATTGATTGGACCTGAGAATCAGCATGGCCCCTTTGCAAACACATCTAAACAACATGATATCATAATGCTATGATGCTATTTTAATTTGGTGAGTTTACAATTAGCAGATGGTGTCATAAAAAACTATGATGACACATTAGAGATGATGGAACAAAGGGTTTGTGATGTTAAAACAGCATGTGTGATCTCATTTGACATTAGCTCAAAATAAGGATATGGGTACACACATGGACTGTGATGCCGGAAAGGCCATGTCTTTTTCAAAAGTGCTAAGAATTCATGAGTTTTGGAATGTCACAATGTGATCTTGATGTCAAAACAGCAATATAATATCACAATTGGTTTGTCATGTTACAATGGTAATGACGTGACAATGGGTGTGTGATGTCACAATGAGTTTGTAATATGGCGATCGCATTGCAATTGCTACTAGTTCACAATGAAGATATGAGGTCAAAGGAATTTAAAGTTCTAAAGACTATGAATTTTGTAAAATGTTATCAGGTCAAAATATGTTTGTGAAAACACAATGGTATAGTGAAATCACAGTTTAAATATGATGATACATCATGACATAAGAAAATTTTGATTTCACAATGAGTTGGTGATGACACACTGGTGATCAGGACACAATAGGTATGTGATGCCACAATGGATTGGTGGTGTCACAATCACATGCCGGATCTCAATTTTCATTACCTCACAATAAGTATATGAGTTACCAATGTGACGTTGATGTCTCGAAAGGCATGTTTTGTCATAAATAGGATGCAGTTTTAACATATTTGTGCTGTCAAAATATGACACAAAGGTCAGCTGTCTGTAAGAGTATGTCACAGTGATCCTTATGTAACAGGGTATTTCTGATATCACATATCATTCCTGACATATTATGAGGTGGAAAACAGACTATGAGCTCACAAAGAGCCTAAGATATCACATTGGCAGTATTCATTGTCTTTGGGACTTCAAGCTCTTTCTGTGAATTCATATCATCATTGTGAACTAGTAGCTATTGAGAAATGGACATGAGATTGTGATATTACAAACTTGTTGTAAAGTCAGAAACTCATTGTGACTTCACTACACTTGGACATCAAAAACCCATTGCACATCACATTGCCATTGAGACATCAGAACCATATTATGACTTCCCAATCCTATGATGGCTTCTTATTACGTTTATAAAAACATGTAGCCATTGTGGCATCATATTTACGCATTGAACCGTTATCCTCATTGTGAACTAATGACAGTTGAGATCAGACATGCCATTGTAACAACACAAAACATTTTTTATATCATTACCAGTGGGACATCACATTGTCCTTTTCACACCATCTGGTTAGCTATATCTTTTTCCCTGCAGAAACACTGTAATTTCATGCAATCCCATTTGTCCAAACTATCTTTGATTTGTTGCATTTATGGATCTTTATTAAGAAAATTTTGGCCTGTGCCTATGAGCCCTAGATTTTTTTCTCCTATTCCTTCCTGTAATGTTTCCAAGATGTCTGCTTTGATTTTGAGGTCTTTGATCCATTTACAATTGAGTCTGGTGCAAGATGATATATATGGATCAATCTTCATTTTTCTGCATACTTTACCAATATTGCAAGCACTGTTTACTGAAGAGGATGCCTTTCTTCCATTCTCTGTTTGCTCTGTTATTGAGAATTAGGTGTTTGTAGGACTGTGGGTTCATTTGTGGACCTTCAGATTGATTACATTGATACTCAGCCTGTTTTTGTGCCAGTGCTAAGTTGTATTAATTACTATGGCTTTGTAGTAGAGTGTGAAGGTTTGTTTTTGATATTTTTCCAGTAATTTTCTTTCTGCTAATAATTATTTTTTCCTATTTGGGGTCTTTTGTTCCATATAAGGTTTTGGGTTGCTTCTTCTATTTCATTTTAGAATGAGGTTGGAATATTGATGGGTATTGCATTGAAATTGTAGATAGACTTTGCCATTATTGTCATTTTCATGATGTTAATCCTACCAAGACAGGATCATGGTAGATATTTCCACTTCCTCAGTTCTGCTTTAATTTCCTTTTTCAGGTTTCAAAAGTTTTTTTATCATAGAAGTATTTCACTTCATTAAGTTATTTTAGTTTTTTAGTTTCGTGTGGCTATTACAAAAGCAGTTGCTTTCCTGATGTCAGCCTTGAGTGTAGAGTCCATGGAGTTCTCTCTATACCAGATCATGTCATCTGCAAAGAGAGGTGAGTTTTACTTCATCTTTCCTTTGAGATCTCCTTTTTTCTTCATCTTGTCTTATTACTCTAGCGAGGCACTCTAATTCTAAATTGAAGAGAAGTGGAGAGAGTGGACATTCTTGTCTCATTCCTCAATCTAGAAGAAATGGCTTTAGCTTTGCACCATTAAGTATAATGCTGGCTCTAGGTTTGTCATACACATCCTTTATTATATGGAGGAATGTTTCATGGATTCCTTGATTTTTGAGAGCTTTCATAATAAAGCAAGGTTGTATGTCGGTAAATGCTTTTCTATACATATTGAGATAATCACGTGGTTCTTATCCTGGCTATTGTTGACATCGTTAATTGTATGGATTGATTTGCAAATATTGACCCAGCTTAGCGTGTCTGAAATGAATCCAGTTTGATCACGGAGTATGTGTTTTTTTTGTTTTTTTGTTTTGTTTTGTTTTGTTCTTTTGCTGTTTTTGAAGTCGATTTTTCCAAATTTTTTTTGAGAAATTTTGCATCGATGTTTATCAAAGAAAAAAGTCTCTTTCTTTGATGAGTTCCTCCTTGGTTTTGGAATAAAGGTTATTACACCTTCAGAGAAATTGTTAGGTAGTGAACTTTCACTATCAATTTCATTGAAGAGTTGGAAAAGTATTGGGGTGAATTCTGCTTGAATGCCTTGTGTAGTCCACATGTAAATCCATCTGGTTCTGGACTTTTCTTGGGTTGGAGGTCACTTATTGCACAGGGGACTGCATGGCCTTGGGAGACCTTACATTCCAGCCTTTTGATACTCATGAGAAAGGGTGCAGAGTCTCTCTAGCTAGTGCCTGCTGGCTAGATGCATTATTTCAGAGGTAAAATGCTGAAATGTGGTCCCCTCCGGGAGAAGGCAGCAGCTGTCCCTTGGTGGTAGTTCTTCAATGAAGTCTGGGTGAAGTCAAGTCTCATGAGGCAGGGAAGGACCAACCCAAAAAAACAACTACTAGAGAGCAAAAAGCAAGTGGAAGAATACGGGGCAGGAAATTAAATATTGGATGACCTAGCTAAAATGGCTACTTTATATCTCCTGCATTCTAATCTGTTCTGAAGTTGTCTGTAATGTGACTTGCTGCAATTTTGATACCTTAGGTCTCTGTGAGATTGTAATCTGTTTTGGAACTCATAATATTTCTGGTATGATATGTGACATTGAAATGAACTGTGACTGTCAAGGAGAAAAGATCAATAACCTCTAAAGGGAAATGAATTAGAATCACCTCAGATTTTTCAGGAGAGACAAAGCAAGAAGAGTCTGGAATGATGTATGTCATGCCCTAAAGACAAACAACTATCAACCAAGAATACTGTACCCAGCTATATTCTTCTTTATAACTAAAGGTCAAATAAAAAACTTCCATAACAAAGAAAAACTGAAACACTACTATCTCCATCAAACCAGCCCTATTAAAGATACTTAAAGATGTCCTATACAGAGAAAAGCAACAAGACTAGATTAAAGGCCAAGAAACAGCAGACAAATGGAGAATCCAAGAATCATCGGAAGAACCCAGTTGTCACAGACCCCAAGAAGGTTGACGACCAAAAACCTTTCAGTCCTAACTCTCAACATTAAGGAACTTAACTCTCCAATTAAGTGACATAGACCGTCTGGTTGGATTAAAAACGAAGATCCTTATATCTGCTGCCTTCAAGAGACACACATTTCCCATTAAAAACAAACACATTTTAAAAGTGAAAGACTGGAATAAAATCTACCAGGTAAAGGACCCCCCCACACACACACACAAAAAAGGGGTGTGAGTTGCAATCCTAATATCAGATAAATAGACTTCAAATTAAAATTAGTGAGAAGAGATAAAGAAGGTTGCTACATACTAATTAAGGGAGTTCTCCTTCAGGAAGATATTTAATTTCTAAATGCCTATTTGCCAAACAATGGAGCACCCAAATTTATCCACGAAACTCTGCTTTCCCTCAAATCTCACTTAGATCCAAACACATTAATTGTTGGGCATTTTAATAAACCATTATCCCCACTAGATAGATCAACTCAGCAAAAACTCAACAGAGAAACCCTAGATCTACAACCTATATCAAATAGATTTCACATACATCTATCGAAATTTCTCCGAGATGCATCAGAATACACGTTTTTCTCAGCAGCACACGGAACATTTTCCAAAATAAACCACAATTTAGGTGACAAAGCAAACATCCAAATTCAGAAATATTGAATTTATACCTTGCATTCTCTCAGACAACAAGGAAATAAAATTAGAATTCAACACCAAAAGCCATCAAAGAAGATCCTGTAACACATGGAAGGTGAACAACACACTATTGAGTCACCAGTGGGTCATGGAAGAGATTAGAAATAAAATTCAAATGTTCATTATATTCACCAAAAAGAACACACAATTTACCAGCTCCTCTGGGACACAGAAAAGGGAGTACCCAGAGGCAAGTTTATAGCTCTGAGTTCCTACATCAACAACTTGGAGAGATCTGAACACAACAATTTAATGAGATATCTGAACCTCTTTGAAAAAGAGAATCAAGATAAACCTCAATCCAGTAGACCGAAAGAAATAGTGAAAATTAAATCAGAATTAAATGAATTAGAATCCAAAAAAAAAACACAGAATCAAAAAGCAAGATTTGGTTCCTCATTGGCATTGTGACTTCTGAATCCTTTTGGGACATCACATTGTCATTGTGATATAACTAACCCACTGTGACATCACAACCACTCTTTCCTTGTAACTATTATGTCATGCTGCTATTGTGATATCTTGGACCATTTGTGAACTCATAATCTCCTTTAAACCTCATATTGTTTAAGGTATGACATGTGATATCAGAAATCCACTGGAATTTCATAAGCATTGTGACATCAAACTGCCAGAGGTCATGATCAACATGTCTCATTGAGACATTACAATGCTGTAGGGACTTCATCACATTTTGACAACACATGCTTTGGAGACATCACAGTCCTATTTTGAAATCATATTCTCATTTGAGCTACAGACAATTGAGAACAGATGTGCCATTGTAACATCACAAAACCTTTGTGATATCATCACCAGTATAATAGCTCATTGAGTTTATGACACCATGAGCTCATTGTGACGTCAGCAAACTACATTGACATTATAGCACTTTGACATTACTTAATCATTTTGACATCATGGGCACATTTTGAATGCCTACGCTGTGATTTCATCTTAATTCAAATGAGGCATATGGGTTGATATCAGAAACCAATTGTCACTTCATAACCATTGTGATATCATATTTCCATTGTGATAAAAGTAAACCAATGTGACATCACAAGCCTGACGTTTACTAATAACTGAGCGACATGTTGATATTTTGAAATAGGACTTTTGTGAGCTCATAATTTTTCATCTTCTTAATATTGCAGATATGACATGTGATATTAGAAATCCACTGTGACTTATTTATCATAGTGACATTACACTGCCAGACATCTTGACCATTTTGTCACAATGTGATACCAAAAACCTGTTAGGACTTCATGACATTTGTGACAACACATGCGTTGGAAGATATAGTGTCAACGACTGAGGCATTGGGATCCCTGGGTATGGTTCGTGAAATCACC
This sequence comes from Dipodomys spectabilis, assembly GCF_019054845.1. Classification (NCBI taxonomy): domain Eukaryota; kingdom Metazoa; phylum Chordata; class Mammalia; order Rodentia; family Heteromyidae; genus Dipodomys; species Dipodomys spectabilis. Next base: position 731,719 of record NW_024871249.1, on the reverse strand, counting down.
AGGACATAGTATGCTGAGTGCAAACAGCAATTGCCACTGCATGCTGTACTGTATTCCTTGTGGGTATTTAAAGCCAAGCAAGCATTATCTTTGCCAAGATTTAGACAGGAGACATTCACACAAAAATATTTCAACAGATACAATTTTGCTTAAACTATGAGAAATATCTTTGTATATTTTTATCTAAACTATTTTAGAGCAAGCTCAAACCACATCCTTGTGCTCAGGAAAATGCTTGACTATCTGTTCATCTATGTGACTAACTGTTGGTCTATGCTTAAGTAAGCAGAAGAGCTACTACCTCAGCTCCCAGGAGTCTGTGACAAGTGCTTTGAGATAGGGAGAGGGAACATGTTCCCTCTCTAGCCCAGCATGCCAAAAGCTTCCCACCTACACAAACACAATCCTCAGATAATCCTGAGGCTGGAATCTGCATCATTCTGCCCCTCCAACACAGACACTGAGTCTTCACAATTTCCTTCGTTTTTCTTTTAAAAGTAAAACTTTCCACAGTGTTATCATGGAAACTTGCATTGGTTTCATAAAAATCAAACATAACAGGACAAGTATAAACAAAACAATAGCAATCATAATTCCCATACCACTAGCAGTATGCGAAATGCTTTGTAGTATTTCTTTCAGTTCCAACTCTTCCAACTGTTTAATAAATGCATCAGCAATATTAGAAGCATCATCATTTGCAAATTGTTTACCAAAAATATCATGTGCATTACATTGTAACTGAACAATCAATTGAGCAGCAGTAGAATTTCCAAATCAATACTGCTGTATTACATTCCAATCACATATAGAGTCATTATATTTTACATTAGTATTGCAAAAGGTAGTAGAATTCCAATCACATTTCAATAATAACTGTTTTCCCACAACCAATAACGTCTTTCCTAAACATCCCACCATCTGTTTAAGAACATTAATCTGTGTTTGTAACTGAGCATCAATTTCTACCAGTAAAACCCACAATTAATGTGAATCCCGGTGCCAATCTTCCACAGTGTTTAGTTTGTAAGGAAGTATGTTGGGCAATTCCAACCACCGCAGCAACAGTGGTAATAGCAAGTAAGCTTAAAATCACAGCTCCAGTGGCTCCAATCATACGCTCTGTACTTTTTAGCAGTTGGTTAAAAAATTGATTAACAACACTATCCAGGGGATTGGGGACCATCCTCTTTCTAATTTAACAGGCAGCCAAATATGAGTTCTTTGTTGAAAAATCATAATACTATCACTGTCTTTAAGATCAAGAGGAATTAACGCAAGAATACAATCGACAATTAAAACAAGAAAGAGTAGGAAAAAATGTAAAATTTCCTACTAAAAATACATAAGGCAGAGATACACAAGCAGTTACATCATAAGATTTGTACAAAGTAAAATTATAAGTGAATGCAGTGTTCGCCGTTCCCGAAAATGATACATTTCATAGCATCATGGGTTTCAGCGCTGCTGCGACCTTCCAAAAATGAGTCTAAACAGCAGTGGGTGCAGCCATGAAAGCCCAATGAGCATCTGCAATGCCTCAATCTCCTCAGGCCATCAATCCAGCTCTGGTGAGTGATCCATTAATGGCATCAGGAATCCTAATAACATTAGATAAATCACATCTAGTAATATTCTGTTGTGAACATGTGTTAATAATCTGCCCAAAAGGTCCCCAATTAATAAAATTATTGACAATTTCTCCAAATGTTCATCTACACTCTTACCACACAAAATCCTGATATTTTAAATCAATATAAGTAAAATCAGGGCACATAGGTAAGGATAATTCGCCATCCAAGTTGATGCTTTCCCACCTACTATTAGTGGGCCAACTAGCAATGGCTGCAGCTGTGTTCTAGAATTGGAAGTGCCTTTCCCAGGTAAGACCCAATGTTGCCAATTCATAACTAAACACAGAGGAGGCCCCAGACAAACAGGCAAGGTATGAGTATTTTAAGTAAAATTTCAAAACCTACCATCATCCTTATTGTTAAATGTCAAATTATTCCAAGGAGGAGATGAAACAGCAGAAAAGGTATTGACAGTTATATGCATGTCTCCGCAAACAACGGGTTCCAATAAAGGAGTGTTAGGAACCAAGGCCCAATAACTTACATTGGCATGGGCAGAGTTTACAGAAAGAACGGCGGACATGGCCAGGAACAGTTATACAAGTGCGTTCAGTATCTTTTGTCCTTCTCCAGTCAACTTTTAACCTGCCTCAGTTGGGCAGCCAGGCAGCCCATTGACACTGATGGCGATGTGGTCCCAAAGCTTAGTGAGCCATGGCCTGCACGGGGGATTTCTTCTTCCTCAACTGGTGGCCGATTCCTTGTAGGATGCGGGTCTGTCCTAACTGGGCCGTGTCTGTATTCATCGGGCATCAAACCAGTATTGTCTGCCATCCTGTGTAAACACAAAACCATATCCTCGCCCCTTATGCAATAATGTTCCTGGTTGTCATTCAGCATCCAATGTAATCTTAATCCATACGGGACCATTTAAATAAGGTTTTCCTAATATTTGTTCAAAATGGCCCTCAGCTCTAGTTAAAATATCTCCTTGTGATAAGTTTAAAAAGTTAAGAACATAATGAGCCTGATGTAAAATTATTTCAGGATTTTGCATGGAAAACCACAAAATATCCATACCTTTGTCCAACCTTTTCCTCCGCCTTATTTTTTTTTTAAAATTTGTTGTTTTAGTCTGTATGAACTCGTTCATTAATGGCTTGTCCTTGGGGTCTATATTCTATTCCTGTAATATGTACCACTTCATAAGGTTCACAAAATCTTTCAAATTTGATACGTTTATAGGCTGGTCCATTATCAGCCTTTATTTTGGCAAGTAATCGCTTGATGGAAAAAGCTTCCAATATGTGTTGTATTACATGGCTAACAGTTTCTCCCATAAGGGCAGAAGCCCAACCAAATTTGGAATAAGTATCTATTGTAACATGTACAAAGGAAAATTGGCCAAAGGCTTGTACATGGGTAATATCTATTTGCCAAATTTCGTTAGGTTGTAATGCTCGAGGATTTACTCCAGCAGATAAAACTCTCAGATGCATTGGTCTGCAAATAAGACATTTTTAATTTATTTAGCTTGAGAATAAGGTATTTTATAATGCATATTACTACATTGTTGTAGTAATGCTTGTAATTGTTCAATTAATTTGTTTAGCTGGGATTTAGATGAATATTTAACAGCAGTGACTCTTTTAGTCACAACTCCTACAGCATAGTCAGAATCAGTAACAATACTAATATCTCCCACACAATTTTGCAACACCTGAATAATAACAAAAAGTTAATTTTGTTGAACTGATGTTAAAGTAGTTCTTTGCACCCAATATGTATTTGTCATCCAATAAGCACTCTTTGTTTTGAAGACATCTGTAAAAACGGTAAGAGCGGTGGGAATACAGTCCGTGGTAATTATATCATTAATGACAAGTTGTTGTTTACACAATCAATCCCACAATTTACCTTTGGGAAAATGATAGGAAAATTGCACAGTAAAATTTACTAGTGCTCTTTGAAACATTTCAGACGTGTTTAACAAATAGTCTACTTGCTCTTTTGGTAAAGGAAAAATGATTTCAAATTAATCATACCCCAATAGAGTATATACCCGTTGCCTGGCTTGTTGAATAATTGCCAACTGTTTTTCATAAGGCATAATATTTTTTGTAAATCTATGCAATGTATAAATCCACTCTAATGGTAGCTCATTTTGTCCTATAATTCCTGTTGGGAATTTCCAAAATGAATAGAATTTATGGATTGATCCAGCGTTACTCGATGTAAAAACATTTCTTTCATTCTCTGTTCTACAAATTGTAATTCTCTTTCAGCCTCCTTGAAGTTCTTTTGCTATGTAAATCAGGCTCCCCTTGTAAAAATGAAAACAAATTATGTAATTGATAAGTAGGGATTTCTAGGGCCGGTTGCATCCAATTAATATCTCCTCCTAAATTTTGAAAATTATTTAACGTATGTAATTGATCACATCATAAAGATATTTTTTGAGGTGCCACTGTTTGTCTAGAAACAACATACCCTAAACATTTTACTACTGTATCTTTTTGCATTTTTTCAGGTGATATTATTAATCCAAAATCTTTAAATATACAGGGTAAGCACTGTAACACCATATCTAATTCTGCCATATTTGGTCCTGCAAATAAAATGTCATCCATATACTGAGAAATATAAATGTGAGGCCATTTTTGTCTAACAGGTTTTAAGACCTTATCAACATATATCTGACACATGGTTGGAGAGTTTACCATTCCTTGGGGCAACATCTCTCATTGGAAGTGCTGATGATGGCCTTGATAACTTATTTGTGGTAAATAAAAGGCAAATCTTTTACAATCTTTTACGTGTACAGGAATGGTAAAAAAAAAAAAAAAAGCAATCTTGTAAATCTACTTCCATTTTTGGCCAATTTTTAGGAAGCATGACTGGCAATGGTATACCATGTTGTAAAACCCCCATAGGGTATATAGATGCATTACCTCCTTGTAAATCAGACAGCAATCTCCATTTCCCTTACTTCTTTTTAATAACAAATATTGGAGAATTCCATGGTGACATAGGCGGTTCAATATGTTCTTTGGTTAACCATTCTTCAACTAATTTGTGAGTTGCATCTAATTTCTCTTTTGATAAAGCTCATTTTTCAATCCAAAGAGGTTCCTCAGATTTCCATAATATCTTTATGGGCTCCATCTAAAAAATGTTAAAATTGAATGTCAGCTCCCCATTGTTCCTGTACATCTCTACCAATTATGTTAACTCTAATTTCCATAATATAAGTTTTCAGGACAGCTGTCTGTCCATATTCTGAGGTTATAGTACCATACAATATCACTTGTCCTATAGAATTTATGGGAGTATTGCTAACTCCTTTAATATCACATGGGATTATTTCATATAATAAATGATTAGGCAATTCATGAGTGTTGATAATTGTAACGTCTGAGCCAGTATCTATTAGTCCTGTCAATATCTTTCCCTGAATATTAATTTTAATCTTAGGCTGCATTTTAGTAATAGGAATAGTCCAAAACACATTTTGTTGGTTAGTATTTCCAAATCCCCCAAAACAGGCTGTAAAAGACTTTCCAATAGATATATATGGTATTAACAAATAGATAAAAACAATAGATATATAGGGTAATAACAAAATTTGAGCAATTCATTCACATTAACATTTTTATTTCTCCAATATAATCAGCATCGATAATTCCTAACTGTACTAAAACTCCTGCATTAAGAGTGGATCTACCGGTCAATAGGCCAAATGTTCCTTCAGGTAAAGGCCCATAAATTCTGGAAGGAATATTTTGTGCCTATCAGCAACTTTCAAAGTAAAATCTTCTAAGACTGGCATGTCCACTGCAGCGCTGTGGGCTGTGGCAAGGACAAGGGAGAAAATGATTGGCTGTCCCGATGGAGAGTTTCCCTGCATAAGGTAAGCATTTTTTATAGGAATTGCATTATTGTCTATTTTTGATCTACACTCTCTTGCCCAGTGCTATCCTTTTTTAGTGAAATTACTGGTCTCTCTTGTTAACATCAGTAGCCTTTTTACAATTCTTCTTTATATGTCCCATTTGACCACATCCAAAACATTTTAGAGGCTTTGGTTTGTAAAGCATGCCAGGTAATGGCCATAGTTTCAGCAAACAACTGCATACACCGGGATTTGGATGTAATGTATTTATACACCCTTAAATATATATTTATATCCCCAGATTCTTTAAAAAGCAACAAGGCTCGTCTACAGTACTCATTAGCATACTCATAAGCCAGAATGCACAACAGTTTCTGCTGTGCAGCCTCTCCCACAACACTACATTCCAAGGTAATTTCAACCGTGATAAAAATTCAAAATAGGGTTCATTCGGTTTTTTAATTACTTTAGTACAGGAGCCATAATACTCTCCTACTGGCCTAATCCTCTCCCATGCCTCAATATCTATGTCTGGTAACTGCTCAGGGATCTCTTCTGGAGAGTTCATTTGCATATGAGGATCTGCATATTGTTCTGTTGTTCTGTTCCACTCAACATGGGAAAGGACATGACCTGTAGGCATGGAGTATTGATCTGTGCATTTTGTCTAGCCCTTTCTGTATATAACCAAGTAAACCACATTTTTCATTGTAGGTATTCAGGCTCCTTAATCAAGGCTATACAAAGCATCTTCCAATCCTTGGGAGCAAAATTATTGTAATGTCGGGCAAGCCCATTAAGCAATTCCTTAACATAATGAGACTGAGGACCATACAAAATCACTGCCTACTTAAGTTTACCAATATCATCGACAGCACACCCTCATATGTGGCTGGTTGAGCTGTAACATTCATAGGGGGTGGTCCAATTACAGGATAAGAAAAAATAGGCATTTCATCATCGGACTCACTGTCTGAGCCCTTTCTTTTGTGAGGGAGTGATGCCATAAAAATTGCATCCACAAGCAGAGGAGCCAAAGGCTGTTATACTTTCACTTTTTCAGATTCTCTTTCACTCTGCTAATTTCTAATTCCATATGCTGTAATCTTGATAAAAATCAATTCAATTTGCTCTGACATTCTATTTATGCTTTCAGTTTGTTCCTTTTCAGCCTTTTTTACCTCTTGTTTTTTCTCCGTTAATTGTGATGCATCCTTATCTATTGCGTCCTTAACCTCAGAGTTCAATTGTAAATCTACAATAGAAGCGGCAGCCTCTTTAAGTCTGCTAATAATCTTTCCTCATTTAAAGCTTTAAGAAGGGTAGGTAAAATAACCCAAATGAACCAAAATCTAATAGGAATCCTTTCCCCTTCTTGAACAGCTCCTTCTACATTATACTTTACTCGTAGGTCCCATCCTCAGGGAATCAAGAATTCCATTCCCGGTAGTTCCGGGAAGATGGCGGAGGAGAAGCTGGAATCTGAAGAAGCTCTTGCATAGAAAACAGTTTCAGAGTTCCAGTGAACAGTCCCAAGCCAGAGAATCACACCAAGTGTGCCATCACAGGACAGAGAGTTAGTCAAGAGAGGGGAAGTCAAGCAGACACATCTGAGTGCCTGCCAGCAGCTGCTGGCGACCACCGCCGCGGGGGCACACCTGAGACACAGTCCAGGACGAAGGAGCCAGACGCAGCGCAGCAGACGAGCGGATTCTACTCAACACCAGCAAGAACCGACAAGGAGCGGACAACTTCATCCTGCACTTTGCAGACCAGAGACAACCCGGGATCCAAGACTCGGCGTGAGTAGAAGCCCGACTTCCTCACTCCTTCTCTGGGAGCAGAGGAGGGAAGGCCACCCCTCCCCCCCCAGCACCGGTGATCTCCATCTTGGATACCGCCAAAGCTCGGAGGAGCGGCTAGCTCCAGCTCAGGCCTTGGAATAAAACGAGTCATTTAGCAGGTCACAAGAACTTAACGGCGAAGTAACCTCACAGACTCAGTTCCATCCAGGGAAAAGTCACCCAGCTCAGGCACCAGCCATTGGAGTGGCTCTCCTCACTGGGTAACCAGAGCCAGAGGCTGCCCCTCCCTCTAGCAGACACCACAATCAATTGAAAAACAGAAACCCTGAGAATGGCTCCAGGCTGGGTGCTGTGAGTTTTTTTCACAAAATAGCCCCAGGGAAAAGCTACTGTTCCTTGAAAGGCCTCAACTCAACCCAGAACCTACCACCATCACTGCATCCCCCTCTTGTGTGATTCTCAAAGCAGATCACCCTCCTAGTAAACTAACCTGGGAGGGGGATCTCAAAATCTTGGGTAAAGCAGAGCATTTTTCTGCCTGCTCCAACAAACTGACTTAAGAAACCAATCAAGCCACAGGACCTCAAGCTGACCAGACTCTGGTTACAGACAAAAGGGAGATACAGGACTCTTCCAACCCCTCCCCCCCCAAAAAAAATCAAAGAATTTTTTTTTCTTCTTCTTTTCTTTTTTTCTTTTTTTTGTTTTGTTTTTTCTTTTTCGTTTTTTGTTACCTTATATAGATAAAAAAAATTTTTTTTGCTTTTCTAAAACTTTTATTAATCTTTAATTTTTGCCTCTTCTGAAAAAATAATTGTTTTCCATTAACTTTTTGTTTCTCCTCTTATAATTTTTATTTTAGGAATACGTGAATGTGTGTTTTCCTTTCTTTTCTTGTCTTCTTTCTCTTTTTCTTTCATTCTTAATTATCTTTTTGTTTTTTGTCTAGCTCTACTGAACTTCTGATCTTTTCTTCTCACTTTCCTATCCTTTCCATCTTTTCCTCTTTGTTCTTCTTTATGTGACTTAACTCTTGTCCTGCACATCCTCAGATAAACCCGTAGTTAACCAGTAGACCCTACCCCCCATTGTGTACACACTTAATCCACAAACTTATTACTCAATTCAAAACCTCTGAGACTTAAATTCATTAATAGCAGTACTACTTCTTTATACCTATATAATATTTTAAGCATTTTCTTTAAAGTTTTTCTCATCTCCTCTATGTCCCTCCCTTTCTCTCAACATATTCATATTACTCTATAAATAGATGGTCTTTTAATCTCTAAAACAACATTAATTTTTACGTTTCTATTTTTTTTCTGGTCTCTTTTCATTCCCCTTTCCCTTTCTTCTTTTTCTCTCTCTCTCTACTTGCATCCTACCCAACCTATTTCCTGCATTGTGATTAGGACATAGTTAACTCTCGCCGTGCCTCCCCACACCAATCTATTCCTATTTTTTACCCACATCTCTCCCTAACCCTAATAATTTCTGGTTTTTCAAATTCTTCTCTGCAGTACGAAGCCCTTTAACATATAGTTGTTTGATGTCCAATAGATGTATCTGTTGAACTAGATTGTATCTGTTGACTATTGACTGTACAAATGCAAACTTTGGTTGATAGTTGCCTTAAGATAGTGTTCTAGCACAAAACTGGTGCTATCTTCATCTCAAATGGGCAGAGTAAGCCGGAAAAAAACAAGAAAAATGGCAAATTCGGGTATCTCAATTCCCACTCTTGATAATCAGGGGTTAGAACAGATAATGAATAATCCAGAGGAGAGTTCCCAAACAGCTCTACATACACTGCTGGCAAACATGATAAATGAGAAGTTTGACAACGTACAAAGGACTCTGTATGAGCGTGATAGGGAGAGAGAGGAGGCATCCCAGAAGTTTATACAGGAATATCATAAGCGTGAGGAAGCTACTCAAAAACTGATACAGGATTTGCGTGAACAACTTGAGAATACTCAAAGAGAAAGGGAGGAATGGCGTGAGCAGGCTGAGAACACTCAAAGAGATCTGCAGGAATCCCACGAACAGGAGGAAGCTAATCAAAGAGTAATACAGGAATTGAGAGACCAGGTAGAGAACACACAAAGATCACTAAAGGCATTCATGGAATCCATTAACAAAGAGCTGAAGGAAGTCAGGAGACCACAAAGGGAATGCTGAATGGAACCCAAAAGAAGGAATGGGAGCCCAAAGAAACCATAACCAATCAACTAAGCGATTTGAGCACAAACACTGAACACCAAATTAAGGAAGTAAAGAAATTCATACAAGACCTAAAACAGAGCTTCAACAAAGAACTTGAAGCCATCAAAGCTGACCAACTAGAAGGAAAAGAGATAAAAAAACAAAGTAGAGAGTCTTGACAGCAGGTTAGACCATGCAGAAGATCGAATCTCAGGGATTGAAGACAGCCTAGATATTATAGAGAAAGGACATACAACCATCCAAGACAAGTCCAAGAAATATGATAGATCTATCCAACACCTGGAGGACACCATCATAAGGCCTAATCTAAGGATAATGGGTGTAGAGGAGCACCTAGAAACAGAAGTTAATGGTCTAGGAAATTTGTTTAACAGGATCCTAGCAGAGAACTTCCCAAACATGCAAAAAGATAGGCCTGTCCAGATACAAGAAGCCTTTAGAACCCCAAATAGACCAGACCAGAATAGGACATCCCACCATCACATTATCATCCACACAGGATCAACTCAGACCAAGGAAAAGATCCTTAAAGCTGTCAGAGAGAAAAGGGTAAACACTTATAAAGGGAAACCAATTAGAATCACCTCAGATTTCTCAGCAGAGACAATCAAAGCAAGAAGAGCCTGGAATGATGTATGCCATGCCCTAAAAACAAACAACTATCAACCAAGAATATTGTACCCAGCTAAACTCTCCTTCATAACTGAAGGCCAAATAAAAACCTTCCATAGCAAAGAAAAATTGAAACAATACATCTCCACCAAACCAGCCCTACAAAAGATTCTTAAAGATGTCCTACACATAGAAAACCAACAAGACCGCAATAAAGGCCAAGAAACTGCACCCAAACTGAGAATCCAAGAACCATAGGAAGAACCCAGTTTTCGCAGCCCTCAAGAAGGTAGATAACATGGCAGGAACTCCCAAACACCTCTCAGTCCTATCTCTTAATGTTAACGGACTGAACTCTCCAATTAAGCGACATTGACTGTCTAGTTGGATTAAAAAACAAGACCCTTCTATCTGCTGCCTGCAGGAGTCACATCTTGCCCGTAAAAACAAACACATTTTCAATGTTAAAGGCTGGAACAAAATCTACCAAGCAAACGGACCACATAAACAGGCGGGAGTTGCAATCCTAATATCAGATAAAATAGACTTCAAATTAAAATTCGTGAAAAGAGATAAAGAAGGTGGCTACATACTAATTAAAGGATCTCTCCTTCAGGAGGATATTACAATTCTAAATATCTCTTCGCCAAACAATGGAGCACCCAAATTTATCAAAGAAACACTACTTTCCCTCAAATCCCATATAGATCCAAAGGTATTAATTGTTGGGGATTTTAACACATCACTATCCCCACTAGATAGATCAACTCGGCAGATCTAAACAGCTGCATAGATCAACTAGACTTAACAGACATTTACCGAACATTTCACCCAGCAGCATCAGAATACATGTTTTTCTCAGCAGCACATGGAACGTTTTCTAAAACAGACCACATTTTAGTCCACAAAGCAAACTTGTCTAAATTCAGAAACATTGAAGTTATACCTTGCATTCTCTCTGACCACAAGGGAATAAAATTAGAACTCAACACCAAAAGCCACCAAAGAAAGTCTGGTATCACATGGAGGCTGAAGAACACACTGCTGAATCATGAGTGGGTCATGGAAGAGATTAGAAAGGAAATTCAACAAAAATGAACACACAAAATACCAGCTCCTCTGGGACACAGCAAAGGCAGTACTCAGAGGCAAGTTTATAGCTCTGAGCTCCTACATCAACAAATTGGAGAGATCTGAAACTAACAATTTAATGACACATCTAAACCTCCTTGAAAAAGAGAAGCAAGATAAACCCCAATCCAGTAGACGGAAAGAAATAATCAAAATTAAATCAGAATTAAATGAATTAGAATCCAAAAAAACTATAGAAAGAATCAACAAAACAAAGAGTTGGTTCTTCCAAAAACTTAACAAAATTGAAAGACCCTTAGCAAATCTTATCAGAAAAAGAAGAGAACACACCCAAATTAATAAACTCAGAGATGAGAATGGAAACATCACCACGGAAACAACCAAGATTCAGAACATTATAAGGGAATACTTCTCAAAACTTTATGCTAATAAGTTTGAGAACTTGACAGAAATGGACCTCTTCCTAGCAAATATTGACGTGCCAAAACTAAACCAAGATGAGTTAAACTATCTTAACAGGCCCTTATCAAGCATTTAAATAGAAACAGCAATAAGAGACCTCCCAGCTAAGAAAACTCCAGGACCAGATGGTTTTACAGCGGAATTTTACAAGGCCTTCAAAGCAGAGCTCACACCAATTCTCCTCCAACTCTTCAATGAAATTGAAAGAGAAAGCTCACTACCGAACACATTCTATGAAGCCATCATAACCCTCATCCCAAAACCAGGCAGGGACTCATCAAAGAAAGAGAACTATAGACCCATTTCTTTGATGAACATTGATGCAAAACTTCTCAACAAAATTTTGGCCAACCGACTTCAACAATTCATCCAAAAAATCATACACCACGATCAAACAGGATTCATTTCAGGGATGCAAAGCTGGTTCAATATACGCAAATCAACTAATATTATTCATCACATCAACAGGAGCAAGAATAAGAACCACATGGTTATCTCAATAGACGCAGAAAAAGCATTCGACAAGATCCAACACCCCTTCCTGATGAAGGTTTTGGAAAAATTAGGAGTCCATGGAACATTCCTCAATACAATAAAGGCTGTATATGACAAACCTACAGCCAGCATTATACTCAATAGTGAAAAACTAGAGCCATTTCCTCTTAACTCAGGAACAAGACAAGGATGCCCACTCTCTCCACTTCTCTTCAATCTAGTATTAGAATGCCTAGCTACAGCAATAAGACAAGATGCCGACATAAAGGGGATCCAAATAGGGAAAGAAGAAATAAAACTCTCCCTCTTTGCAGATGACATGATCTTGTATTTAAAGAATCCCATAGACTCCACTCCCAAATTACCCAAGCTGATTCAAAACTTTGGCAAAGTAGCAGGTTATAAAATTAACCCCCCAAAATTAATGGCTTTTCTGTATGCCAACAATGAGAAAAGTGTGGCTGAAATTAGGAAAGCAACTCCATTTGTAATAGCCCCACAAAAAATATAATACCTAGGAATTAACTTAACTAAAGAAGTGAAGGACCTCTATGATGAAAACTTTAAAATCTTGAAAAAGGAAATCAACACAGAACTTAAAAAATGGCAAAACCTCCCATGCTCCTGGATTGGAAAGATTAACATCGTGAAAATGGCAATACTTCCCAAGGCTATCTACAAATTCAATGCAATACCTATCAAAATTCCACCCTCATTCTTCAAGGAAATAGAAGAGGCAATCCAAAAATTCATATGGAACAATAAAAGACCCAGAATAGCAAAAACGCTCCTCAACGGAAAGAACACTGCTGGAGGAATATCAATACCAAATTTCAAACTCCACTATAAAGCCATACTAATCAAAACAGCTTGGTATTGGCATAAGAACAGACCTCAGGACCAATGGAATAGAATTGAAAACCCAGAAATGAACCTACAGACCTATAGCCATCTAATCTTCGATAAGGGAGCTAAAACAATAGAATGGAAGACAGACAGCCTCTTCAGTAAATGGTGCTGGCAAAACTGGTTAACTACATGTAGAAAACTAAAGCTAGACCTTATATATCACCCTGCACCAGAATCAACTCCAAATGGATCAAAGACCTTGAACTCAAAGCAGACACTCTGAAAACATTACAGGATGGAATAGGAGAAACCCTGGGTCTCCTTGGCTCAGGCCGAAATTTTCTGAATAGAGACCAGGAAACACAACAAATCAAAGAAAGGTTGGACAAATGGGATTGTATAAGGTTGCAGAGCTTCTGCAGGGCAAATGCCATAGCTAGCAAGATCAATAGAAAGCCCACGGACTGGGAGAAGATCTTTACTAGCCATACAACGGACAAGGGTCTCATATCTAAAATATACTTGGAACTCAAAAAATTAAACCAACCAACAACAAATCCTCAAAGAAACAACTGCCCAATAAGTAAGTGGGCGAAAGACTTAAAGAGAAACTTCTCTGAAGAAGAAAGAAGGATGGCCAATAGACACATGAAGAAATGTTCAACATCCCTAGCCATAAAAGAAATGCAAATCAAAACAACATTGAGATATCACCACACTCCAGTTGGAACAACAAAAATCAAGAACTCTAACAACAGATGCTATAGGGGATGTGGACAGAAAGGAACCTTACTTCACTGTTGGTAGGAATGTAAACTTGTTCAACCACTCTGGAAAGCAGTATGGAGTTTCCTCAAAAGACTCCACATAGAGCTCCCCAATGACCCAGCAATCCCACTTTTGGGCATTTACCCAAATGATCACAAACAAGGCCACACTAAAGCTACCAGCACAACTATGTTTATTGCAGCATTATTTACCATAGCTAAGATATGGAACCAACCCAGATGCCCCTCAGTAGATGAATGGATCAAGAAGATGTGGTATATATACACAATGGAATTCTATGCCTCCATCAGAAAGAATGACATTTCCCCATTTGTTAGGAAATGGAAAGGCTTGGAAAAAATTATATTAAGTGAAGTAAGCCAGGCCCAAAGAAACATAGGTCCCATGGTTTCCCTTATTTGCAATATCTAGTATAGGTATGAGTCAAGCGGAAAATGTCAGAGAATGTGATGTTAGGAAAACGAACCCTCAAATATGTATTTTATTGTTTTTGTTTCTTTCATGCATATGTTTCTAACGCATTTATAAGATTATTTCTTTGTTGCTTTGTATGTCCCTCCCCCACAGTGTAACCCCCGCTTTCACTATATTTGCTGTCAGTATAACATGTGGAGGAGACGGGGACAAACAAGTCGTTTAAGGATTCAGGTGGACCTGTTGCAACAATGAGAAGTACAAAATGTCGTGTCAAAACCAGCTTTACAATGTCGGTGGGGGGGAGGGGGGGTATGATTGGGTGGGGCGGAGGGGGGAGGCTGGGAAGGGAGGTGAAGGGTAAACAAAGGAGGAGGCTGCAATGCTTGGTAAGAAATGTATGCATTATCCTGCCCATGTAATTGTAACCCCTCTGTACAGTATGTTCTCAAATAAAATAAAATAAAATAAATAAAAAAAAAAACACGGAAAAAAAAAAGAAAAGAAAAAAAAAAAAAAAGAGAAACGTACTCATTATCTTGCCCATGTAATTGTAACCCCTTGTACAGTATTTTCACAATAATAATAATAATAAAGAATTCACACCCTAAAAAAAAATTCCATTCCCTAAATATATTAATACACATTTCTATGTTAGAAGAAGAAATAGTTACACCATAGGCGGCAAGTAAATGTTTTAGCATATGTAAGTACAGAGTAGACTTAACTTGTCCCATCATCCTGTAATTAAAAATACTTACCTGAATATCCCTTCCTGAATTCAACACTGCAGGGTTCCTGTTCAGTCAGCATTTGTCAACCTCTAAGTTGTTGGAGTCCCTGGGTAAGGGTTGGGAAATCACTAGGACACAGAGAATGCAGAGTGCAAACAGCAATTGCCACTGCATGCTGTGCTTTATTCCTTGTGGGTATTTAAAGACAAGCAAGCATTATCTTTGCCAAAAATTAGTCAGGATACATTCACACAAAGAATTTCAACAGATGCAATTTTGCTTAAACTATGAGACAATGTCTTTGTATATTTTCATCTAAAGTCTTTTAGAGCAAGCTCAAACCACTTCCTTGTACTCAGGGAAATGCTTGACTAGCTGTTCTTCTATGCTTAAGTAAGCAGAAGAGCTACTTCCTCAGTTCCCAGGAGTCTGTGACATGTGCTTTGAGATAGGGAGAGAAAAAATATTCCCTCTCTTGCCCCAAGTGCTTTCCACATACATAAACACCATCCTCAGACAATCCTGAGTCCAGTGCCTGCATCATTCTGCTCCTCCATCACAGACCCAGAGTCTTCACAACATAGTCACTTTTTGAACTCATTTACTCATTTTGAATTAATGACTATTGAGGTCTGGCCTGTCATAGTGACCTGGCCATCCCATTTTTATTTCTATATCTATTGTGACCTCAACACTAGTATGGAATCACCAGGTATTTGTGATGACAGTGTTTTTTTTGGTCAGTCATAGGATTTGAACTCTATGCCTGGACACTGTCACTGAGCTCTTCAGCTCATGGCTAGCACTCTACCACTTGAGCCACAGAGCCATTTCTTTTTTTTTCTGTTTATGTGGTGATGAAGAATCAAACCCAAGGCCTCATGCATGCAGGGCAAGCATTCTACCACTGAGCCACTTCCCCAGCCCAATAAACAATATTATGACATATTTTCCCATCACATTGCCAATGTGATATCACTGTCCCATTCCATTTTCAGAAACCTATTATATCCTCCTAATATTTTAGAAAATTCATGGCCTTTGGGACATGTGCACCCTTGTCTTCATTGTTTACTAGGAGAATTGAAATTGGACATGTGGTTTTCATATTACAAACTCATGAAATCATAAGTCCATTTTGAACACATTATCACAAACCCATTGCAACATCACATTTCTGTTGTGACATCACGACAACATTGTGACATCTCACACCTATTATGAAAAACCACATTGCCTTTGTGGCAAGCAGTCCTTTAGTTTACCCATATCCTCATTGTGAACTAATGACAGTTGAGATCAGATATGCCTCTGAAACATCACAAACCCTTAGAGAAATCATCATCAGGATGATATCATATTGTCATTATACCATCAGCTCATTGTGATACAAAAATCCATGACATCAAAGCATTATTAAATCATGTTGTCATTGTGACATATAGACACATTCTGAATGCCTATTCTCTTATTTCATTCTATTTCAAATGTGGCATGAGTTTTGATATCAGAAACTCATTATGACACCATAATCCCTTTGTTAAATCACATTGCCCTTGTAAAATTACTGACCCAGTGTGACATCATAAACCTCTCCAGTCCTCCTGACTTTTGTCACATGGTGTCATTGGGCTACCTTTTCTAGTTCATACTCTGTTTTTGAATAAAACATTTCAGGTATGACATGTGAATATAATATTTCAGGTATGACATGTGACATCATGATCATTATGACATAACCCTGTCAGATATCATGACCTTGTGTCATGTTGTGACATCACAAACAATTCATGGCCTTTGGGACTTCATGCACAGTTTAAATTGTAACTTCATTTAAACGAGTAGCAATTGAAATAGGACATACATTTTGTGATATTACAAACTCGTTGTGAAATCAAAACCATTGTGACCTAATCAGTGCTGTGGCATCACCAACCCATTGTGAAATCACATTGCCATTTTGACACCATCATCATCTTGTGATATCCCAAATCAACACCTCAACATCTTTGAAATTCAAATGGCCTCTGTGATATCATAGTCCCTTTGTGTACCCATATTCTCATTGTGAACTAAGTATGGGACAGGTTTTTGTTGTCACAGTGGGTTAGGGTTTTCACATAGGCAATGTGATGTCACAACCTCATTGTGATGTCCCAATAGTTATGAGGTCACACCGGGTTTCTGATACTCTATATAACACATATAAAATACTATGAAATCATAGAATATGCATTCACAGTGTGTCTATGATATCCCAATGGCAAAGAGATGTCATGATTCTATGATGCCATTATAGTTTGTGATGTAACAATGAGCTGATTGTATCATAATAAGAATGTGATGACATTCTGGTGATGATGTTACATAGTGTTTTCTATGTTATACTGGCCTATTTCAAATCAATTGTCATTAGACCACAATGAGTATATGGGTATATATAGGGACTGTAATGTCACTAAGGCCATGTGTTTTCAAAAATCTAAGAGGTCATAATAGTTTTGGGATGTCAAAAGGTGATTGTGATATCACAGTAGCATTTGACATCATAATCATTTTGTGATGTCACAATGAAGATATGGTGACAATGGTTTTGAGATGTCACAAAAAGATTACAATAATGGAATGGTCAATTTCAATTGTTATTATTTCAAAATGAGAATACAAGTTCACAGAAAGAGCTTGAACACCCAAAGTCTAACAATTCTGTAAAATATTATGACATCATTATAGGTCTGTGGAAACATAAATGGGCAGTGACATCACTATGATAATATGATATAGAATATCATATAATAATAATGTTTTGATGTCATAATTATTTGGAGATACCAATAGGTATTGGTCAATAGGATTGAGATATCTCAATTGGGTTGGTGATGTCACAAGTGCATTTGGGAGCCTCAAGTATTATTATTTTACAATGAGTATATGAGTACAAAAAAGGACTTTGATTTCTCCAAAGTTCCATGTTGTCACAAATGTGATGAACTCCTTATAGCTTTGTGATGTCACAATCTGACAAAATGGTCATGACCTCTGATAGTCTTATATCACATTGGTTATTATTTAATAATGGATTTCTGATATCACATTTTTACTTTAAATATTATGAGGAGGAAAACAGATTATGAGCTCACAATAGGCCCAAGATATCACAATGGCAGCATGTCACAAACCATATGATGATTAGAAGTATGTGATATCAGAGTGGGTAAGTGATATCACAATGGCAAAGTGATCTAACAAAGTGATCATGATGTCACAATGATTATGTGATGTCAATTCATTTCTGATATCATCCACCTGCCACATTAGACATAGAATGATATCACAGAATAGACATTAACGTTGTGTCTATGAAATCACGATAACAATATAATTTAATAATGGTATGTTGCCATTGTAGTTTGGGATGTCACTACAAGCTGATGATGTGATAACAACAATGTAAAGTCACAGTGTTGATGAGCTCCCAAAGGTTTTGTGATGTTATAATAGCATATCTGTTATCAATTTTCATTAGTTCACAATGAGGAAATAGTACACATAGGTAATGTAATGTCACAAATGCCATATTGTTTTTAAGTTGCAAAGAGGTCATAAATAATTTGGTATGTCATAATATGGTCATGATGTCAAGTGGCAATTTTATGTCACAATGGATTTGTGATGTCACCATTGTGATGAGGTCAAAATGGGTTTGTCTCGTCACAGCTTTGTAATGACTTTATAATGACTTTTACAATTTCAATTGCAACTCATTCACAATGAGAATACAAGTAACCAGAAGGAGCTTGAATTCACAAAGACCTTGAATTTTCTAAAATATTATGAGGTTATAATTGCTTTGTGAAAACACAATGGGACAGTGATATCACAATGACAATGAGATTTCACTATGGTTATGGAGTCACAGTGTGCTTCTGCTATCAACATACAGGCCACAGTTTAAATAGAATGACAGAATAGGCGTTAACAATGTGTCTATTATGTCACAATGATAACGTGATGTCCTAATGTTAGGATATCATTGTATTTGAGGATGTTACTATGAACTGCTGGTGTCACAATGACAATGTGATCTCACACTGGTCATGTTGTCACTAAGGTTTGTTGCAATTGTATTTCTGATCTCATTAGTCCACAATGAGAATATGGGTACACAAGTGTATTGTGATGTCACAATACACCATGTGTTTTTTTCAAATGTTCTTAGAAGTCATAATAGGTTTGGGATGTCAAAATGTGATTGTGGTGTCATATGGCAAAGTGATGTTACAATGGCTCTGTCATGTAGCAGTGGTGATGAGATCTCAATGGGTTAGTGATGTCACAATGAGTTTAAAATGACATCTCCAATTTCAATTGCTACTAGTTCACAATGAAGATACAGTTATAACCAGAAGGGCTCACATTATTGGTGGGATTCAATATTCATTATGGGCCCATGTGTGGGCCAGCTGGGGAGGGGCATATGCCATTAAAATTTGTTGTGTATGTTCCTATTGCAAGTGGGGTCACAAGCTCCACATAGTGTACTGTCAAGAAGTCTTTGGGCAGTAGGTAGTTTGGGATGTGATAGTTGAAAATTGCTAGGGGTCATTGGAGTGGGGGAGGGAGGGGTCCCATCTATACATAGGCAGAATATTTGGAGCAAAAGAAGGGGAGAGAAAGAGAGGAATGACCTGGAAAGAAGGATGTGATGAGACAGCAGGGAGGAAAGACATGGAGGAGAAGAAAATTAAAGGAAGGTAAGGATGGCAATTGGCCACCGGACTGCATCAGGGCAGGCTAGTGGACAGTTAAGTGCCCTGAAGAGAAAAAGGAAGTAGGGGAAAGAAAAAGAGAAAGTCCGTGAAGGAAGGAATTGTTATGCAGAAGGAGGGAGGAATGAAAAGGAACAAAGACTTGCCTTTTGACGTTTGGAGCTTTAGAGATAATAAATTTTGAGGTTGGTGGTTTGCAGACCAATTAACAAAGTGTGGGGCTGCACATTGGTGGTCTGAATTTTGATGGTCGAGGCTGCTCTTTGATCTGTGCATCCAGCCCAGGGAAAGGTATTTGCAGGCCACTTTCTAGTATAAATAAATTTGTTTATTATCTTAAATGTGCCTCAATTGATGGTCTCACACTTTAGAGTTCATAATTTTTGGATTCCCCAGTGAGAAAATCCATCTGGATGGCATCAGGCCTTTGTCCCCTAAAAACTTCCTCATAGGTGAGGGTCTCAGCCCTCAAAGGTTAAAGCCTCCTTCGAGTGTTTCTTTGCTGAAGACCAACAAAGACAAGAGTTATTTAGAACTCTGTAGTGTTAAGTCTGGGCAAGATTTCCAGCATATTTTGGGGGCTCCTTTTGGAGGTCATCTGGGATTACTTTTGGCAGCCATCTGTACCTCCTCAAGATGTCATCTAGTGCTTTCTCATCTGAGACATCCTTGAAAAGTCATCCAGGTCTTCTTTGGAAAGCAGTCTTGAACCTCTTTGGATGTGATCTCAGAGCAACATCGGAGACCTCCTTAAGAGGTCATCTGGGACTTTCTTGAGTAGCCATCTGAGACCAATTTGGGAAGTCATCTGGTACCTCTGAAGAAAGCAGCTGGGACCTCCCTCAGGGGTCATATGGGGCTTCCTTGAGAATCTATCTGGGATTGCCACAAGAAATCATCTGTTACTTTTCTGAGGGACCATCTGTGATCCCCTCCGGAGGTCATCTGGAGCTTCAATGAGAACCCATCCAGTACTCCTTGAGAAGTCATCTGGGGCCTCCTCCAAAGGCTATCTGGGACCTATTCTGGAGGTCATGTGGGGCCTCCATGAGAGACTATCTGGGAATTACTCCTAGGGTCAACTGGCTTACCTACAGTGGTCATTGAGGACTTCCCTGAGAAGCCAACTGGGACCTTCTCTGCTGGTAACCTGGGACTCTCTCAAGAGGTTCATCTGGGACCTCCTGCAAAGATCATCTGGTGCCTCATCTCTAGGTCATTTGGGGCTTCCACGGGAAGCCATCTGGAACCTTTTTGAGAGGCCATCTGTGTCCTCTTCAAGTGGCTATTTGGGATTTCCTCCAGAGGTCATTTGGCAGTTCCTTGAGAATGCATCTTTGATAGATGTGGGACATGTCTGTTAAGCGTCTGTGGCTATTGGTTTTTGTGTAATTGTTGATAGTTCTATCTGTTTATTCCTTTTTTTTCAGGATGGGAATAAAATATTGTATAGTTCTCTTGAATGAAGATCATTTCCCCAGGTGTTAGCAACATTTACAGATGCTGTACACATGGGAGGAAAGGGAGAAAATCCAGAGCAGTGCCTTGAAAGGGGTCCTTGGATGAGATGGTTCCCTGACAAAAGACCCAGTCTGGAGCAAGTCTCTCCCCAGAATTGCCCAGGCTGTGACTACAACAGTGATCGAGGTAAGGAGCCACTTACCAATTATTGCCAGACTTTGTTAGTAGGAATAGCAGCAGCAGCTAGGAAGCCAACCCATTTCTCATTTAACTAAGGTATGTGAGACTGTACAGCTCCCCATGTGTCCCCGATTGCTTTTGATGAATGGTTCCTAGAGGCATATAGGAACTATATGCCTAAAGATGCTGAGGTCCCTGAGAATTGAAGAGCCTTAAATATAAACTTCTTTTCACAGTCAGGCACAGCTATTGGGAGAAAGCATCAAAAGCTACAAAGTTTTGAGGGAAAGGTGTTATCTGAGTTGGTAGAGTTTGCCCAGCAGGTATTTGATATCAGAGATAACCTGGGAGTAAAAAACAGCCTAAGAAAGAGGTTGGAGTTTTGTTAGCAACACCTGGACATGGATCAAAAAACCATCAGCAAAGACAGTATAATTCATTTGCAAATGGCAATAGGGAAGATACGGAGCTAGATCAGTGTGCTTATTGGTAGCAAAACAGACATTGGAACATGGAATTCCAAAGGAGGGGAGAGACAGAAAATGACAGGTGATGTAAGAATGTTAGCCACCTGGAAACTGCATTCAGATCTCTTACGAATCATGGAAAGGAGCTCGGGGCTCTGAAATCCAACTATGTTCAACTTAAAATCAGCCCTCTGTACTTAAAAACAAATGTGGTGAAGAAAAATATTCACACACATACCTGAAAACACAGGCTTAAAAAGACTCTGAATCTCCAATATGTAACAGAAAAAAAAACAGCAAGAGCTTAATACTGCATTGAACAGCATATGTAAGAGAGATTTTTTGGATGTAAATAGTTTTGAAGTCATAACTCAGTAACTTCTGAGAGTCACCCAGAATAAAATCTCAAAAATGAACCAAGGAAAACACTCAGGATCAAATAAAATTCAAGTTTATCTGCCAGGGTGAGAATGAGGCACATATGGAGACCACAGGTCAGACCTGAAGGAGAGACAGGAGTCCAACACTGCCATCCTTGCTGACTAGAAGATTGGCCAGGAGGAGATTCTGATGCAGGATGCAGAAATTAAGGCCCAGAAAAAGGAGCTGCACATGTTAAAAGAGGTTTTAGGCTTCAGTACATGCTGATTATGAACATTAAAGAGAGTGTGAGCTGAAATTCAAAGCAATAGAGAAAGAACTGAAAGAGGAGTTAGTGAAACAGGCACAAAGTGCCTTGCATTGAAGAGGAGACCAAGAAAAGTAAACAGAAATATATCAGGCTCCAGAGATGTTGCTTTCATAGGATATTCCTGGGAAAGGGAAAGAGCATTAGGCAAAAAACCACAAGAGCTAAACAAATAGTTAAAAAGATCTGCCACAAAAATACAATGAAGTGAAAAATAAGAAAGAGAAGCTACTAGAAGAAAAATTCAAACAGACTGTTGAGATTCTCTCCATAAATGTAATGCACAGGCAGAAGGTCCCAATGGAACAGCTGGAGGTGAAAAAAGACAAACCTTTCAGTAGTACCATTGAGAACTTAAAGGAGAAGCTGAATAGCAAGCAAAGGTTATGTGAGAAGAAACAGCAGTTGGATAGTCAAAGGAACTCTCTTATGACCCTCGTAGAACACTTGCAGGTTGAGGAGGACTTTGAGAAGGTGATTTGGATCATGAAAGCGAGCTTGAGGGAAAAGGAGGAGGATAAAAATGGAAGAACTCTCCAAACTGCAGACATAGGTTTTACTAAACAGGAGTTAAACATCTAAAGGCCCTGAAGTTCATTAAAACAACCAAGCTGATCAGGTAGTTCAGGAGAGCACTGTAAAACCAATGGGGTGTCTAGAGCTACTAGTCATTAAAATTAATGGAAGAAGCAAAAACAAGGGTGCAAAGGTGGAGAGTGAATTTCAGAAAATTGTTTACTGGCTTAAGCCTTCTTCCACCTGTATACATCTGGTTATTTGGGGCCCTTGTTAGTGGTCCTGGGCCACTGCCTAAATCTTTCTTGAAAACCCGTAGGGTCTTGGCCTTACTATTTTATATAACATATATAGAAAATTTCCAAGAAGTAAATGCTGCAATTCTTAAACATAGGGAGAGGGCACTTACACTTATGTGAGAAACCTCAATTTGTGATTTTTTGGAATTGGAATTCAATGAAGGAAATTATGGGTATTACTGTTAGTATTATGTTAATATTACTGTTACTAATAATGTTCACATTTTCAGGCAGGGTGACACAGTCAATGGACCAATCTCCAAAGAAGGCTGCAAGATGGACTGTTCAGACACACTCAGACGATCTATTGAGGATACAACTACCAATTGTTAATTTGTGTTAAGTAGTATATTTCTATGGTTTTCTCATTTTCTGATAATTTTCTGTATTAATTTGTGTATAAATTTCTGTACAAATTCTGGAGAATGGGTGGGGGGGAGAGAAGCAATGTTCAGGATTTGTTCCAGAAGGAATCAAGGATTTGATTAGACATATAAAATAATGGGGAATATAATTACCAGGGGGCTCCAATAATCAGCAGGTCTGCTAATCAGTGTGTTCCCATGTCCAGTCTCCTGGATTGGATAGGGTGCATGGTGCTGAGTGGGGTGTGTCATGCTGCTGGAAGGGCTATCAAGAAGGTACTGGACAGTGGACAGTTTTGGAAATGATGGTTGAAAACTATGAGGCAGTAGACCCTTTGGATTGGGGGAGGGATACAGAGGATATATAAACTGTCTGTTCAGAGCCATGGAAGAGGAGCGAAAAGAGAAAATCCTGGAAGGAAAGAAGTGGTGAGACAGCAGAGGGGGAAAATGGGAAGAGAGGAATTTCAGGGAGAACAGAAGGGGAAGGTCAGCAACTGGCCACTGGGGCAGAGCAGAGCAGGTCTTTGGAGATTGTAGAGGCCTGAAGAGAAGGAAGAAGTGGTGGAAGGGAAAAAGAGAAAGACATGAAAGAAAGGGCAGATTGTAGAGAAGGAGAGAGGAAGGGAAAAGGACAAAGCCTTCCCCTTTGAACTTTGGAACTTTGGAGAACATAATTTTGGGGTTGGTGATTTACATACCATTTAACAATGTGCTAGGCTGTCCATCGGTTGTCTGAGGTTTAGTTGTCGAAATTGCTGTTGGCTCTTGGTATCAAGCCTTGGACAAGAAAGTTGTAGGCCCCTTTCAGTGTAAATAATTTTGTTTATTATCATAAATATACCTCAATGGAATGTCTTATCTTTTATGGGTTATAAGTTTACAAGTTCAAAAAAGAGCTTGATGTCCCAAAGGCCATACATTTTCCAATTTTATGAGGTCATATTAGGTTTGTAAAAACCCAATGGAACAATGATTTCTAAATTGCAGTGTGATGTCACAATATCATGTCAGAATAATATTTATGATATCACATTTACTTAGAGATATCATACTGGTGATAAGGTAACAATAGGTTTGTGATGTCACAATGGCTTTGTGATACAACAATGGCATGGTGGATGTCAATTGTCATTAACTCTCTCTGAATGTATGCATTCACAAAGGGATTCTGATGTCTCCAAAATCAGTGTGATATCACAATGTTTTCAAAGTGAAAATGGATTTCTCTTATTACATGTCATATGTGGAATATTATGAATTTGAAAACAGATTATGAGCCCACATGGGGTACAAGATATCACGGTAGCATTATGTCACAAAAGTTATCAAGACGGGAGGGATTTTTGATGACACAGTGAGTTAGTGATATCACTATGTAAGTGTGATGTCACAAAGCCTTTATAATGTCACAATAGTTAAGGGTCACAATGGATTACTGATATCAACCCAAATGCTACAAGGTAAATAGAATTAAATAATAGAATAGGCACTCACAATGTGTCTATGATGTCACAATGACAATGTGATCTCATAATGCTATGAGGTCATTGTAGTTTTGTGATGTCATAATGGAGCTTAATGACTATGGGATGTTATACTGGTGATGATATCACTAAAGTTTTGTGAGGTTACAATGGAAATATGTAATCTGAGTTGTCATTACCTCACAATGACGGTAAAGCGGTTGTAATGTCAGAAAGGCCACATTTGTTTCAAAAGGGCTAAGAGGCTAAAATAGGTTTTGGATGATATTTTATCATCATGATGTCACTAGGGCAATGTAGTGTCACAATGGTCATGATGTTACAGTGGGTTTCTTATATCACATATCATACCTGAAATAAGAAGTCAGAAAGAGTTTATGAATTCACAAAGGGACTAAGATATCACAATAACAAGATGTCACAATACTTATGAGGATAGGATCAGTTTGTGATAGCCCAGTGGGTTTAGTCATATCAGAATGGCAATTACGATGTCACAAAGGTATTTCCTGTCATTATGATTATTAGATCCCAATGGGTTTCTCATATGAACTCATATATCTTATGTGAAATAGAATGAAACAGCAAATAAGCTTTCAGATTATGTCTTCAAACTCACAATGGCAACGTGATGTCATAATGCTATTGTGTTATTTTAATTTTTTTATTTATTTATTTTATTTTATTTTTGTGAACACATGGTACAGAGGGGTTACAATTACATGGGTAGGATAATGTGTACATTTCTTATCCAGCATTGCAGCCTCCTCTTTTGTTAACACTTCACATCCCTTCCCAGCTCCCCCAACCTCCCACCCAATCCTCCCTCCCCCACACCAACGTTGCAATGCTCGTTTTTGACATGACAACTTGTACTTCTCATTGTTGCAACAGGTCCACCTGTATCCTTAAACGACTTGTTTTTCCCCATCTCATGTACAAGTTATACTGACATCAAATATAGTGAAAGCAGGGGTTATACTGTGGAGGAGGGACACACAAAACAACAAAGAGATAATCTTATAAATGTGTTAGAAACAAACACATGAAAGAAAAAAACATTAAAATACACATCTAAGGGTTCATTGTTCTAACATCACATTATCTGACATTTTCCACTTGATTCATACATACATATACTAGATATTGCAAATGAGGGAAACCATGGGACCTATGTTTCTTTGGGCCTGGCTTACTTCACTTAATATAATTTTTTCCAAGTTTTTCCATTTCCTAACAAATGGGGCAATGTCATTCTTTCTGATGGAGGCATAGAATGTATATGTACCACATTTTCTTGATCCATTCATCTTCTGAGGAGCATCTGGGTTGGTTCCATATCTTAGCTATGGTAAATAGTGCCGCAATAAACATAGTTGTGCTGGTAGCTTTAGTGTGGTCTTGTTTGTAAACAATTGGGTAAATGCTCAAAAGTGGGATTGCTGGGTCATAGGGGAGCTCTATGTGAAGTCTTTTGAGGAATCTCCATACTGCTTTCCAAAGTGATTGAACAAGTTTAATTCCAACCAAAAATGAAGAAAGGTTCCCATCTGTCCACATCCCCTCCAGCATCTGTTGAGTTCTTGATTTTTGCCATTCTAACTGGAGTGAGGTGGTATGTCAATGTTGTTTTGATTTGCATTTCTTTTATGGCTAGGGATGTTGAGCATTTCTTCATGTGTCTATTGGCCATCCTTCTTTCTTCTTCAGAGAAGTTTCTCTTTAAGTCTTTAGCCCACTTATTTATTGGGCAGTTGTTTCTTTAAGGATTTGTTGTCACAAAGCTTTTATAATGTCTCAATAGCTAAGGGTCACTGGATTACTGATATCAACCCAAATGCTACAATGTAAATAGAATGAAATCATAGAATAGGCACTCACAATGTGTCTATGATGTCACAATGACAATGTGATGTCATAATGCTATGAGGTCATTGTAGTTTTGTGATGTCATAATAAGCTTAATGACAATGGGATGTTACACTGGTGATGATATCACTAAAGTTTTGTGAGGTTACAATGGAAATATGTGATCTGAGTTGTCATTACCTCACAATGACAGTATGTGTACATAAAGAGGTTGTAATGTCAGAAAGGCCACATTTGTTTCACAAGGGCTAAGAGGTTATAATAAATTTTGGATGTTATTTTATCATTATGATGTCACTAGGGCAATGTAGTGTCACAAGGGTCATGATGTTACAGTGGATTTCTTATATCACATATAGTACCTGAAATATGAAGTCAGAAAGAGATTATGAATTTACAAAGGCACTAAGATATCACAATAGCAGGATGTCACAATACTTGTGAGGATAGGACCAGTTCGTGATAGCCCAGTGGGTTTAGTCATATCACAATGGCAATTATGATGTCACAAAGGTGTTTCATGTCATTATGGTTATTACATCCCAATGGGTTTCTGATATGAACTCACATACTACATGTGAAATAGAATGAAACAGCAAATAGGCCTTCAGATTGTGTCTTCAAAGTCACAATGGCAATGTCATGTTATAATGCTATTGTGTTATTTTAGTTTTGTGATGTCACACTGCTTTGATGGTGTCATGACAACAATGTGATGCAACACTGGAAACGATATCAGAAATGGCATATGATGTTACAATGGCAGACCTGATCTCAATTTTCATTAGTTCACAATGAGGATATGGGTACAAAAAGGAACTGTATTTTTTTCAAAGTTTCTAAGAGGTCATAGTAGATTTGGGATATCACATGATTTCATGATGCCATAATGGCAATGTGATGTCTCAATGGGTTTTTGATGTGATAGCGGTGATGAGGTCACAATGGATTTCTATTGTCAAAATGTGTTGTTATATCACAAGAACAAGTCCAATTTCAATTGCTGGTACTTCACAATGATGGTACCAGTTTACAGAAGGAACTTGTCTTAAATGCCATGAATTATCTAAAATTTAATGAGGTCATAAGAGGTTTTTGAAGACACAGAGACAGTGGTATCACTATGGCATTGTGATGCCACAACTTCATGTCATTAATAATGTTTTGATATCATGATTAGTTGATGAGGTCACAATAGCATGCCATATTTCAATTGTCAATAGCTCATAATAAGTATAAGAGGTCTCAATGGGAGTGTTTTTTTTTCCTCCAAAGGCATGTGTTGTAACAAAATTGATTGTGTCCTATCAGGTTTGTGATGTCACAATATGATACTATTATCATGACATCTGGCATTGTGATCATGATCATATTTCTGATATCACAATCATACCTGAAATATTATGAGTTTAAAAACACATTATGAACTAACAAAGGGAGTAAGATATCTCAATGGCAGTATGTGACAAAAGTTTATGAGGAACAGAATAGTTTGAGATTTCACACTGGGGTACTTATATCACAATGGAAATATGATATCACATATGAATTGTGATGTTACAGTGGTAATTATGACACAATTTGTTTCTGATATCAACACACTGGCCACATTTGAAATAGAATTAAATCACATTATACTCATTCAAAATGGAACTATGATGTCAAATTAACAATGTGATGGCATTAATGCTCTTGTGTCATTGCAGTTTTGTGATGTCACAATAAACTGATAATGTCAAAATGAAAATGTGATGTCATATTGATGATGATATCACAAGGGTTTTTGATGTTACAATGGCATGTTTGATCTCAATTGTCATTACTTCACAAGAAGGACATAGGTATACAAAATGTGATGTAATAAAGACTTTGTATTTGTTCACATGTGCTGCGAGGCCATTAGAGGTTTGGGATGAGTCAATGTGATGGTGAAGTTGCAATTGCAATGTGAGTTCTAAATGGATTTGTGTTGTCACTGTGGTGATGAGGTCACATTGTGCTAGTGTTCTCAATCCAGATTGTAATATATCCATCACATATCCAGAGTATGAGCTCTAAATGGTCTAAAATATAACAATGGCAGCATGTCACTAAAGTTATGTGGACAGGACAAGTTTGTGATATCACAATGTTTTAGTGATATCAAATGGCAATGTGATATCTCAATGGTTATGAATTGTCTTTAGGTTTCTGATATCCACACACATGCCACATTTTAAATAGAATGAAACCATGGAGTAGACACAAGGTAACTATGATGTCACCGTGGAAATGTGATGTCATATTGTTATGATGTAGTTCAGTGATGTCACAATGAGATTATGGTGTCATTATGAGTATATGATGTCACATTAGTGGATGTCATGAAGTGTATGTGATGTTACAAAGATTATGAGGTCAAAATGGGTTCCGATATCCACATAAGCTACATGTGAAATAGAATGCAATCACAGAACAGGCTTTCACTAAGTGTCTATGACATCACAAAGGCAATGTGATGTCATAATGCTATGAAGTTATAGTAATTTGGTGATGCAATAATGAGATGTCATAATGACAATGTGATGCCACATAATGATGATGTCACAAACAGTATGTGATGGTAAAATGGCATGTCTGATCTTGTGTCCTTAGTTCACAAGGATGATATGGTTACACAATTGGACTGTGAAATCTCAAAGGACATGTGTTTTTTTCATAGGTGCTAAGTGGTCATTTAATGTTTCAGATGTCACAATGTGGTCATGATGTTACAAAGGCAATGTGATGTTAAAATGGGCTAGTGATGTCACAGTGGTGTTGAGGTTCCAAATGATTTGTGACTTCACAATGAATTTGTAATACCACAATTATATGTACAGTATCAATTGATTCTAGTTCACAATGAGGATAGGAGTTCATAGATGGAGCTTGAAATCCAAAAGGCCGTGAATTTTCTAAAAAGTTATCATATCATAATAGGTTTGTGAAAAACAATGGAACAGTGATAGCACAATGGCAATGTGATGTCAAAATAATAGGTCATAATAGAGATTTGCTGTCACAATTAATTGGTGATGCCATTCTGGTGAGGAGGTAATAGGTTTGAGATGGTTGGTGATGGCAAAATGGTCTGCCAGACCACAAATATCATTAATTCACTGTGAGTATATGACTTCAAATAAGGACTTGTTATTTTTCCAAAGGCATGTGTTCTCACAAATGTAATGAAGTCTTAAAAGAATTGTAATCACAACAAAACACAATGGTCATGATGAATGGCAGTGTGATGTTACAGTGGTCATGATGTCACAGTCATTTCTGATATCACATATCTGAAATCTTATGGGGCCAAAAACACATTATGAGTTTTAAAAAGCCCTAAGTTAACTCAATAGCAGCATGCTACAAATGTTATGAGAACAGGACAGGATTGTGATGTCACAATGTGTAGATGATATCACAATAGCAATGTTATGTCACAAAGCTATTGAAATGACACAATTATTTCATTGTGAGACAATGAAAATTGAGATCTGGCATGCCATTGTAATATCTCCAATGTATTGTTACATCACAAACCTATTGAGACCTTATCACCAGTATGGCCTTATCAACTAATTGTGACACCAAATCATTATGAAATGATATTGTGACATCACATTGCCATTGTGATATCACTAACCTGCTGTGACATTGAAAACCATTCCTGTCCTCAAAACATTTGTGACATGCTTATAATGTTTTAAATCTCATATTTTAGGTTTGATATGTGCTGTGGAAATACATTGTGAACTTATAATTGTGACCTCACACTCAAGATATCAAGACCATTGTGTCACATTGTGACATCACAAAACGTTTAGGACTTCACATATGTGCCAACAAATGACTATGGAGACCTCAAAATCTTTTTCTGAACTCATATTCTCGTGAGGACTTAAAAGTGGAGGTCTGACATACCACTCTGACATCACCAACAGATTGTGACATCACAAAAATATTGTGACCTCAGCACCCTTATGACAACACCAACTAATTGTTGCAACCAAACATTATTATGACATGGTATTGTGGCATCACATTGCCATTATGATATCACTGTCCCATTGGTTTTTCACAAATCTAACATGAGTTCATGACATTTTAGACAATTGATGGCCTTTGGGACTTCTAGCTCCTTCTGTAAACATGTATACTTATGACCTATGAAGCAGAAGACAATCCATTGAGACTTATTTAAGACAATAAACAAAATTATTTACTAGAAAGAGTCCTTCAAATAACTTGTTATGGGGTGGATAGCCAGAGTGAGCCAAGAGCTACACTGACCACCAAACTTCAAAACTGCCATGGGTGGCCTCAACCTTTGTTAATTTGTTTGCAAACCACCAACCCAAAATTTATGAACTTCCAAGGGCAAGGCTTTGTCCTTTCCCTTCCTCCGTCCTTCTCTACAGACCTGTCCTTCTTTCCAGGTTTTTCCCTTTTTCCCTTCCACCACTTCCTTCTCTTCAGGCCTCTCCACTCTTCACAGGCCTATCCTGTTTTATCCTGGTGGCCAGTTGCCATCTTTGCCCTCCTGTTCTTTCTCAAATTCCTCTCTTCCTAAGTTTTTTCCCCTTCTGCTGTCTCTGCAATTCCTTCTAGGTGTTTCCCTTCTTTATTTCCACTTCTGTTGCTCTGAATATGCAGATTATATATAGACTGTACTCCTCCATCACTTCAAAGGGTCTCCTGCCTAACAGTTTTCAACCATCATGTCCCAAACTTCCCACAGCTCAATCATGTCTTGACAGCTCACATGTGGGGCATGATATCTCAACCCCTCCAGCAGCATGTCCAGTCCCCTTCAGAGACTTATCCCATGATCTCCAGGGCCAGGGGCTATGGTAATTATTGGGCCCTGCTTGTTATTACATTCACAACTGATTTTCATATCCAATAAAATCCTTTATCCCTTCTTTACCAAAGGATAAACGTTCCCTTCTCATCTCTATATTGGACAGGCTTGAAATGAAAATTTAACATATAACAAGAAGAAAACCATAGAAAGACACTAGTTAACACCAATTAACACTTGGAAATTCTTTAACAGATCCTCTGAGTGTGTCTGAACATTCCATCTTGCAGTCTTCCCTGGATATTGTTCCACTGTTGCTTCCATTTGAGAGTGATGGACTCAAAGCTGTTTTCCTGCAACATTAATAACCAATGGTGTAGTTAGCACCACTGAGAAAGGTCCTTGCAACTTGGTTTCCAGTTCAGAAGCATGTTGCCTTTTTACCCACACCAGCTGTGCAGACAAAATTGAACTGGTGGAGTTTTTCTCAGGAGGCCAGTGGGCTTCAGCTACCAAAGTAGAGACACCTCCAAGAACATGTTGAAAAGACTTCCGGGACTGTATAAGATTGTGGTTAAACATTTTTGTTGATATAGTTTACCAAGTTTAGAAACCAAAGAGGGTGTTCTAAAATAAATTATTTTGAAAGGAGTGAATCCTTTAACATAAGGTGTGTATCTTTCTTGAAAGAGAGTAATAGGGTGGAGGCATAGCCAGTAATGGCCAGTCTCTGTAATTAATTTACGTTTCTTTAAGGTCCTATTCATTCTTTCTATCTGCCATGAACTCTGAGATCAATAAATACAATGGAATTTCCAATTTATTACTAGTTCCTTAGCTAATAATTGAATAATTGAGCCATGAATGCTGGGCCATTGCTAATGGTAAACCAAATCGAGGATTTATTTCATGGAGTAATTTTATAGCTGTTACCTGAGTGGTTTTGGTTTTTGTGTGGAATGCCTCAGCCCAGCGTGAAAAAGTGTCCACTAAAACTTATAGATACCTGTACCTCTGATCTCCATACTTTAACTCTGTGAAGTCTACTTCCCAAAATTCATCAGGTGAGGATCCTTGCATAAGAGACTTCTCCACCTATTACAGCTTTCCAGTATTTACCTATTGGCAAATTTCTACATACATTACAAAGGCTTGTCAGGCTGAGGCACCACTAGTTTTAAACACAGATTTAGGCAGTGGTCAAGGGCAATTTTACCAGAGTGCCAAATATCCGGGTATAAACTGACAGAAAGGTTGAGCCTGTATCCATTTTTCACAAGTTTAGTCTCCACATTTGCACATTTGTTACCACTGTTTTGCCTTCTTCCTTAATCTTAATTACTGGCAGCTCTAGAGACCCCACTGCTTTTAGAGTGGTTTCCCCTGCTAGTTGATCAGTTTTGTTTTGTCCTGAACTTCAGGTTCTTTAGTTCCTTTAAGTCCTGTTTACTAATCTTAACCTCAGTCTTAAGCTTGGAGACATCTTATTTATCCTCCTCCTTTAATCTCATGCTCAATTTCATAATTCCAAGCTTCTTCAAATAATGCCTATTCTGTGATTACATTCTATTGCACATGTTGCATGTGGGTTGATATAAGAAACCCATTCTGACCTCAAAACAAAGGTGGCATCACAGTGACATTGTGTACATAATGTTCATCCTAATGACAATTGAAGTCAGACAGGCCACTGGAACATCACAGACTGTTTGTGATTTAATCTCCAGTGTGACATGACATTGCCATAGAGATATCAATAATCGCAAACCTCTCCTGTCATAAATTTATTTATTTATTTTTTTGTGTGAAAATATCATACAGAGGTGTTACATTTCATGGGCAAGATGATAAGTACATTTCTTATGAAATATTGTTGCCTCCTCCTTTTTTCTTCTTCCTATCCCTTTCCATCCCATCCCATCCCCCATACTACCCTTTATGTCTCCTCACCCCTCCCCGACCAAGTCCCATGGTTTCCCTTATTTGCAATAACTAGTTATGTCTAAAACAAGCAGAAAAGATCGGATGAGTTGATGTTAGATGAAATGAACCCCAAAATAAGTAATCAAATGTTTTTTTTACCCTTTCATGTGATTGTTTCTAACGTATATATAGATGATTTCTTTGTTGCTTTGTATGTCCCTCCCCCACAGTATAACCCCTGCTTTCACTGTATTTGATGTTGGTATAATTTGTGGAGGAGAAGGGAAAAAAACAAATTGTTTAAATTGGGATACAGGTGGACACATTGCAACAATGAGATGTACAAGTCATTATGTCCTAATAAATTTTGTGAAATAGAATCATTGCAATACTTTAGGTCCTTTGTGAGCTCATAATTTGTTTTCAACCCCATAGTATTTCAGATATGACTTGTGATACAAGAAAAACATTGGGATAGCAAGACCATGGTGATATCACTGACAGACATTGTTACAATTTTTTAACATTGTGACATCACAAATGCTTTGGGACATCATAAACCTATTGTCACCACCTCACCATGATGGAATCATCAAATATTTGTGACACTAATACATTATTATGACAAGATATTGTGAAATCACATTGCCACTGTGTTAGCAGTTTTATAATGTTTTCACAAACCTAGTATGACCTCATAATGCTTAAGAAAATTCCTCGCCTTTTAAGTTCTCTCTGTGAACATCTACCCTTACTGTGAATTAGTAGCAATTGAAATTGGACATTACCATGATAATACAAACTCGTTGTCCCATCACTAACCTATTGTTTCCTCATCACCCTGTGACAGCACAAACATAATGAGACTTCACTTTGCTGTTTTGACATCATGATCACCTTGTGACATCCCAAACCTATTTTTATATATCATGGTCTTTGTGACATCACAGTCCCTTTGTGGACCATATCCTCATTATAACTAATGACAATAGAGATCAGACATGACATTGTAACATCACAAACACCTTGTGACTTTGTCACCAGTGTGACAGAACATTGTCATTATGACACCATCAGATCTCTGTGACATCACAAATCTGCAATGACATCAAAATATTATGCCATCAACTTATTATTGTGACATCACTGACTCATTGGAAAAGGCCTATCCTGTGATTTCAATATATTTCAAATATGCCATGTGGGTTCATATCAGATGTCACATTGCTATTGTGGTATTTCTAACCCACTGTGATATCCAAAGTATCCTGTCATAAATTTTATGATATGATGCATTCTGATATCTTAGGTCCCTTCTGAGCTCATATTTCAGATGAAGCATGTGATATTAAAAATGCATTGTGACATCATGACCACTCTCGCATCATACTTCCAGACATTATGAAAATTTGCACTCATGTGACATCACAAGACTGTTAGGAGTTCATCACATCTGTGACAATACATGCATTTGGAGCCATCACACTCCCTTTCTGAACACATCCTCTCATTGTGAATAAATGATATTTGAAATCTGGCACGCAACTGTAACATCACCAATCTATTATCAGATCACAACCCTACTGTAATCTCATCACCAGTATGGTATCACCAACTAATTTTACATTAAAATATTATTGGGAT
Organism: Dipodomys spectabilis; assembly: GCF_019054845.1. Classification (NCBI taxonomy): domain Eukaryota; kingdom Metazoa; phylum Chordata; class Mammalia; order Rodentia; family Heteromyidae; genus Dipodomys; species Dipodomys spectabilis. The sequence continues at coordinate 696,285 of NW_024871249.1, read as the reverse complement.
ATGATATTGTGACATTATGTTACACTTGTATTATCATTGTTACTTTATGTTTTCATAAACTTATTGCAACCTCATAACATTTTAGATAATTCATGGACTGAGGAGTCACGTTCCTTTTGAGAACCTCTATCCTCAATGTGAACTACAAGGAATTGAAATTGGACCCATGGCTTTGCTATTGCAAGCTCCATTTAACATCACACACCCATTATGACTTTAGTACCACTGTGACATCACAAATCCATTGTGATATCATATTTCCATTGACACATCATGATAACCTTGTGACATTCAAAACCTACTATATACTCTTAGCACCTTTGAAATATCACATGACCTTTGTAACACCACAGACCCTTTGTGTACCCATATGATTGTGAACTGACAGCTGAGATTAGACATGTCATTGAATATCACAGTTTTTGTGCCAATTTCACCAGTGTGATATCACATTGTTTTTATGACATCAGCTCATTGTGACATCACAAAACTACAATGACAACATACCTTTATAGCAAACATTGTAATTATGACATCATAGACGCATTGTGAGTGCATATTTTGTGATTCTATTCTATTTAAAAGCTGGCATGTGTTTTGAATCAGAAAAGCTTGTGTACTCATTACCATTGTAACACCAAAAACCCTTTGGGACATCAGCAGCAGTGTGACATCACATTGTTTCTATAGTACCACACTTCACTCTGACATTAGAAAATGACAATATCATCATATTTTTTTGATATCACATTGTCATTGTGACATCATAGACACATTGTGAATCCTTTTATGGGATTGAACTCTTTTAAATATGATATCAGAAACAAATTATGACTTCATAACCATTATTACATTACAATCACATTGTTACATTACTTCACATCGCTAAAACACTGCAACATCATAAACTTATCCTGTATGTTTGTGACATGCTGCTTTTGTGATATCTAAGGCCCTGTGTGAGCTCAGAATCTCTTTTCAAAATGATAATTTTTCAAGTAGGACTTACTGTATAAGATATTCAGTGGAACATCAGGACCATGGTGAAATCAGACTGGCAGATGTCATGACCATTGTGTCACATGGTAACATCACAAACTTGTTAGGAATGCAGAAATTTATGGCAACACATGCCTTTGAAGACATCACAATTCCATTGTGAACTCATAACTCATTCTGAGTTAATGATAATTGAGATCCGGCATGCCATTGTGATATCAGAAACCTATTGTGACTTCATCACCATTATGGCATGACCAACAAATTGTGACATCCCAAGATTATTGTGACATGATAATTTGACATCACATTGTGATTTCACTGTGCCACTGTGTTTTCAGAAACCTAGAAAAATTCATGGCCTATAGGAATTGAAGGTCCTTCTGTGAAATTGTAAATCACTATGAATGAATATTAATTGATATTGGACATGTGATTGTGATATCACATAATCTTGACATCATAAACTCTGTGATCATATCACCTGTGACATCAAAAATCCATTGTGTTATCACATTGTCATTGAGGCATCATGATAACATCATGACATTCCAAAGCTATTGTGATCTCATACTTTTGAAAAAACATGGCCCTTTTGAGCTTACAGTCCCTTTGTTTGTTTACACATATCCTCATTGTGAACAAATGACAATCGATATCAGACATGCCATTCAATATCACAAAATCTGTGTGATATAAACAAATGTGTGACATCACAATGTCATGTCATTGTGACATCATAGAGACATTGTGAATGTGTATTCCATCATTTCATTCTATTTCAAATGTGGCCTGTGTCCTCACAAGCATTGTTACATCACAATGCATTTGTGACCCAATATTGCCATTGTAATAGCACTAATACACGGTGACATCACAAACGTCCTACCCTTAGTTCATAATGAGGATATTGGTACACAAAGGGACTGTGATGTCACAGAGGTCATGTGTTTTTTCAAAGGGGCTAAAGTGACCATAATCAGTGTGAGATGTCACAATGGTTTTGTGATGTCATAGATGTGATGAGGTCAAAACTGGTTAGTGATGTCACATATTTTAATATCGAATGACATATCCAATGAGAAGTGCTACTAGTTAACAATGAATATACAAGTTCACAAGGAGTTTGAAGTCCCAAAGGCCATGAATTCTATCAAATTATTTCTGGTCATATTAGGTTTGTGAAAACACAATAGAACAATGCTATCATAATGGCAATATGATGTCACTATATCAAATCATAATAATATTTTGATGTCACATGTAATTGTTGGTGCCATTCTGCTGATAAAGTCACAATAAGTTTGCAATATCGTAATGGATTGAAAATATCAAAATGACATTTTAGATTTAAATTTTCATTAATCCATAATGAGTATATGAGCTCACAAAGAGACTGTGTTGTCTCTGAAGGCATAAGTTATAACAAGCATGAATATTCCAAACAGGTTTCTGATGTAACAATGTGAAAATATGGTCATGCTATCTGAAAAGGTGATGTCACAGTGGTCATGAGATCACAGTGTATTTCTTATGTCAGATATTATATGTTAAATATGATGAGGTCAAAAACAGACTATGAGCTCACAAAGGGCCTAATATACCACAAAGGCAGCATATCACAAAGGTTATGAGGAGAGGATAGGTTTGTGATAGCACAGTGGGTTTGTATTAAAATGGCAATGTAATTTCACAATTGTTATAAGGTTGCAACAGGTTTCTAATATGAACCTACATGCCTTATTGAAATAGAATGAAATCACAGAAAAGGCATTCTGAGATTGTATATGACTTCACAATGACAATGTGTTGTCATAATGCTATGATACCATTGGAGATTTGTGATATCACAATGAGTTGATGATACCACGAGGACAAGGAGATATCACACTTCGGAGGATGTTAAAAAGAATTTGTTATGTTACAATTGCGTATCTGATCTGCAGTGTCGTTTGGTCACAATAAGGAATGGGAAGGAGCTGGGTGCTATTGGTTTACACCTGTAATCCTAGCTACTCAAGGGGCTAAGACCTGGGATCATGGCTCAAAGCCAGCCTGGGCAGCAAAGTCCGTGATTCTCTTATCTCCAATCAGCCACCAGAAAAATGGAATTGGTGCTGTAGTTCAAGTGGTAGAGCACTTGCATTGAGCTGCAGATCTCAAGGACAGCACCTAGGCCCAGAGTTCAAAAGCCATGACCAGAAAAAAAAGAAAAGATATGGGTAAACAAAATTTCTGTGATGTCAGAAAAGCCAAGTTTTTGTCAAATGGGCTAATAGGTCAAAGCAGGTTTGGGATGGTACAATGTGATGGTGATAGCACAATAGGTTTTTGATGTCACAATGTTAATGAGGCCACAATGGGTTTGTAATGTCAGTACAATTTGCAATATCACAATAAGATGTCCAAGTTCTATTGTGACTAGTTTACAGTGAGGATATAAGTTCACAGGAAGAGACTGGAATTCCAAAGACCATGAATTTTCTAAAATATTATGAGATAATATCACATTTGTGAAAACACAATGGGACAGTGTTATCACAATGGCCATGCAATGCCACCATATCATGTATATAATTTTTTTTAAATATTTATTGTGGTTGACCTAAATATCACAAATTTCATAGAATTGTGAGATAGTGATAGTTAAATTCTCAAGCACATTCTAACACTCATGAAGCAAACTGTAGGCCTTAGTTTGGGGATTATATCAGCTTTGACAATAAAGCTATTTCTTCCATAACAAGTGATGTGTACAATTCTTTCTTTTTGCTTACTGTCAGCTTTTCCCACTGTCTCCCTCATTCCCTCCTTCCCATCACTGCCCTTCAGTTGCTTAGTTCATTTTCATTAATGTCCAATGCAGCTGATGCATCCTTCTGGCTTGTTTTCCTCTACCTATCTCTGATTCTGTGTCCTCTTCTTAGTTTCCCTCAGATGTGTGCATATACACCTTAAATGTTGCCAATAGCTTTGAGTTATTTTGTAATAAAACACGATGACTGGAAGTTCTTTGTTTGTCGGGTCCTGTTTACATTGTTGTATCTCTTTACATGTTGTATTTAATAACAAATATCAAGGAGATCATTTTCCATTTGTCTCTTTTGGCTTACCTCATTCAAAATTATTTTTCTAGTTCCATCCATATCCCTGCAAATACCATTATTTTGTCCTTTCTAATGGCTGCATAATATTCCATTGTATATTGTTACCACCATTTTTGGATCTATTTATCCATTAGCATCATCCAGTAGGGCATCTGGGTTGTTTGCATATCTTGACTATTGTGAGCAGTGCTGCAATAAACATGGAAGTGCATGTGTACTGGTTTCTGTTGTTCAGCATAGATGCCTAGGAGTGGTATGGCTGGGTCATTGGGAAGGTCTATGTATAGTTTTCTGAGGTACCTCCAGACTGCATTCCAAAATGGTTGTGTTAGTGTCCATTCCCAGCAGCAATGCAATAGAGTTCCTTTCTCTGCATTTGTCAATGGCTCCCTCCAGCTTTCGTTTTGTCTGACCTTAGGATGCAGACCATGCTGAATGGAATAAGGTGATATCTCAGGATTGTTTTTATTTTCATTTCCTTTAGAGCCACGGCTGAATAGCATTTCCTCATGTGCTATTTTGGGATTTTTATCTCTTCTGAGAAGTCTCTTTTTAGTTACTTTGACCATTTAGAAATTGGTTCATTAGGTTTGGGAGAGATTAGTGTATATACTGGATATAGGCCTTTGTCTGATATATTGCTGGTAAATATTCTTCCCAATTGGTTCTTTCTAGTTTGGTTGCTATGTCTTTAGCTGTGCAGAATCATTTTATTTTGATGTAGTCCCATTTGTTGAGTCTCTCCCCAATTTATTGTGACCCTGGGATTCTGCTAAAGAAGTTCCTGCCTGTGCATAAATATTCGAGTGTCTCTCCTAGTCTGTGCTTCAGTAGATTCAGATTTTCAGGATTGATGTTATGGTCTTTTATCGATTTTGAGTTGTCAAATATCAGATGATTTTAAGCATGTGGTTTTATTTCTGGATCTTCTAATATATTTCATTTTTTTTCTTTTATGCCATACCAAATTGTCTTTGTTATTATGGCTCTATAGTAGAGTTTGAAGTCCAGCATAGAGAACCCTCCCTTTTTTTTTGCCTTGAATTGTTTTGACACATTTCCATGTGTCCTGATATTTTATGTTCTTATACTTTTCTTTAAAAATATCCTTTCCATCTTTGGTTAGTTTAATTCTAAAGTATTTTATTTTTTGACATCATTGTGTGAATGGCGTTATTTCCTTGATTTTCTTTTTTTTAATTTTTTTCATATTTTATTTTTTGTGAACATACTGTACAGATGGGTTACTATTACATGGGCAAGATAATTAGTACATTTCTTAAGCATTGCAGCCTCCTCCTTTGTTTAACCTTCACATCCCTTCCCAGGCACTCCCTGTCCCCAACCCAATCCAATCCTGCCACCCCAGAACCAAAGTTGTAAAGTTCGTTTTCGACATGACATCTTGTACTACTCATTGTTGCAATGGGTCCACCTGTATCATTAAACGACTTGTTTTTCCCCTTCCCCTCCACAAATTATACAGACATCAAATATAGTGAAAGCAGGCGTTATAATGTGGGGGACAGACATACAAAGCAACAAAGAAATAATCTGATAAATACGTTAGAAACAAATGCAAGAAAGAAAAAAAAACATTTAAATACATATCTAAGGGTTTATTTTCCTAACATCACATTATCTGACCTTTTATGCTTGACTCATACATTTACCAGATATTGCAAATAAGAGACCATGGGACCAATGTTTCTTTGGTCTTGGCTTCCTTCACTTAATATAATTTTTTCCAAGGCTTTCAATTTCCTAACAAATGGGGCAATGCCATTCTTTTTGATGGAGGCATAGAATTCCATTGTGTATATATACCACATTTTTTTGATCCATTCATCTACTGAGGAGCATCTGGGTTGGTTCCAGATCTTAGCTCTGGTAAACAATGCTGCAATAAACATAGTTGTGCTGGTAGCTTTAGTGCAGTCTTGTTTGTAAACATTTGGGTACATGTCCAAAAGTAGGATTGCTGGGTCATTGCTGGAGTCTTTTTAGGAACCTCCATACTACTTTCCAAAGTGGTTGAACAAGTTTACACTCCCACCAACCATGCAGGAAGGTTCCCTTCTGTCCACATCCCCTCCAGCATCTGTTGTTTTTAGAGTTCTTGATTTTTGCCATTCTAACTGTGGTAAGGTGGTATCTCAATGTTGTTTTGATTTGCATTTCTTTTATGGCTAGGAAGGTTGAGCATTTCTTCATGTGTCTCTTGGCCATCCTTCTTTCTGCTCCAGAGAATTTTCTCTTTAAGTCTTTAGCCCACTCATTTATTGAGCAGTTGTTTCTTAGAGGATTTGTTGTTGGGGGATTTAAGTTTTTGAATTCCAAGTATATTTTAGATATGAGATCCTTGTCCTTGGGTGGCTAGTGAAGATTTTCTTCCAATCCGTAGGCTTTCTATTGATCTTGCTAGCTATGTCCTTTGCCATGCAGAAGCTCTGCAACTTCATGCAATCCTATTTGTCCGAACTTTCTTTGATTTGTTTCGTTTCCGGATCTCTCTTAAGAAAATTTCGGCCTGAGCCAAAGAGACCTAGGGTTTCTCCTATTCCATACTGCAATGTTTGCAGAGTGTCTGCTTTGACTCTGAGGTCTTTGATCCATTTGGAGTTGATTCGGGTGCAAGTTGATATATAAGGATCTTGCTTTAGTTTTCTACTAGTAGTTAACCAATTTTGCCAGCACCATTTACTGAAGAGGCTGTCTTTCTTCCATTCAATTTTTTTAGCTCCCTTATTGAAGATTAGATGGCTATAGGTCTGTAGGTTCATTTCTGGGATTTCAATTCTATTCCATTGGTCCTGAGGTCTGTTCTTATATCAGTACCAAGCTGTTTTGATTACTATGGCTTTATAGTAGAGTTTGAAATTTGATATTGATATTCCTCCAGCACTGTTCTTCACGTTGAGGATTTTTTTTTGGTATTCGGGGTCTTTTATTGTTCCATATGAATTTTTGGATTGCCTCTTCTATTTCCTTGAAGAATGAGGTTGGAATTTTGATAGGTATCGCATTGAATTTGTAGATAGACTTGGGAAGTATTGCCACTTTCACGATGTTAATCTTTCCAATCAAGGAGGATGGGAGGTTTTCCTATTTTTTAATTTCTGTTTTGATTTCCTTTTTCAAGATCTCTTGAGCCACCTGACCAGCTCAGTTGTTGCCATGAGCCTCAGGGTCTCTAGTTTCTTTAACTTCTACTTAGTACTCTGAACCTCAGTCTGCACCTTGGGGACTTCTTCCGTTTTATACTCCTCCTTACTTTCATGATCCCAATCTCCTTCTCAAAGTCTCCCTTAACCTAAAAGTGTTCTGCAAGGGTCACAGCAGACTTCCTTTACCGTCCTACTGCTGCTCCTTTTCACAGCACCTTTGCTTGCTCTGCACTCCTCTTTAACTTTCTTATTAGTGTTATTGAGTGAATTTGTTTCCTTGCTCCACTTGTTCTATTGGTGCAAAATGCTTCTGCTTACATTTATGGTGAGAATCTTGTTCTCTTTGTCCTTTTCCTCTAGTAGATTCTTTTTCTTGTTTTTTATTCAGTGTATTTTTGTGAAAGAACTTTCAACTGTTTAACTATTCTGTTTTTCTGCCTAGTACTCTTTCCCTTTCACAGTTGTTCCCCATCAGAGTATGTGTGTCCTTTATCTTTTTTGAAAAGTTTATCAATCTCTTTCTTGGTCCTGATATTTTTCTATTCAATTTTTTGGCCTCCTATTCTATGACATGGCACTTCTGTGTCTGCTTCACTAACTGCACTATTATCAGTTCTTTCTCTGTTGCTTTGAATTTCCACTCACACATTTCAAAGCTTATAATCTGTGCATACTTCAGCCTAATACATACTTGTATCATGTTTATATTCTTTAAATGAGACTTGATTTCCACATACAGCATTGGGATCTCCTCCTTGCTTGTATTCAGCAAGGATGGCAGCATTGGCGTCTAGTTCATCTTTGAACCACAGACATGTGGTCTCCAACTTTGCTTCATGCTCACCCAGGCTAGTGGGTCTTGGATTTCACTTCAAACAATGTTCTCAGGGTTCATTTTGAGCATTATTTCCCTCATTTTTTACTTTTACATGTCCCTCTTTTAGGTCTTAAAATCTAATCTTCATGTTTGAAAATTCTCTCTTAGATTTCTCCAGTGTGCTCTTCAATGTGCGTTTAACCTCTTGGTGTTTGTTGATTGCATGTATTGGAGATTCAGAACCTTTTTTAAGCCTGTGTTTTCAGACAAAAGTGTGACTGTGATGTGAAAAATGGGACTTGGTTTTTCAAAGGTGCTAATAGGTCATGTGATCATGATGTCACAAACAGCAATGTGATGTCAGGAGGGGTTTCTCATGTCACCTTGGTGATTAGGTCACAATGGTTAGGGATATCACAACGAGTTTTTACTATCACAAGCACATGTCTATTTTCAATTGGTACAAGTTCACAATGAAGATACAAGTTCACAAAAGGAGCTTGCAGTCCCAAAGTCTATTAATTTTCTTTTCTATTTTTTTGTTGGTCATTGGGCTTGAACTTTGGGCCTGAGCACTGTCTCTCAGCTCTTCAGCTCAAGACTACTGCTCTACTACTTGATCTACAGTGCCACTTCTGGTTTTCTGATGGTTTATTGGAGATAAGCTTTTCATGGATATTCCTGCCCATGCTGGCTTTGAACCGTGATCCTCAGATCTCAGCCTCCTGAGTTGCTAAGATTACAGGCATGAGGAACAGGACCCAGCTAGACTGAATTTTCTAAAATGCTATGAGGTCACAATAGGCTTATGGAAACACAATGGGATTCTGGTATCATGAGGGCAATGTGATGTCACAATACCATGTATTGATTAAATTATTTGGTGATGCCATCCTGGTCATGAGGTCACAATAAGTTTGTGATGTCACTGTCAGTTGTTGATCTCACAATGGTATGCAGGATCCCAGTTGTCATTGATTCATAATGAGTATATGAGTTCCCACAGGGACTGTGATGTCTCAAAAGGCATGTGTTGCACAAATATTATGAACTCCTCACAGGTTTGTGATGTCAGAATGGGATACAATGATCATGGCACCTGTCATTGTGATGTCACAATGGGCATGATGTCACAATGGATTTCTGATATCACGTCGTACATATATTTCAATTACTACTAGTTCACAATGAGGATATGAGTTCACAGAAGGAAATTGAAGTCCAAAAGGACATGAAATTTCTAAATGTCATTATATGTTTTGGAAAGCCCAATGGGACACTGATATCACACTTGCAATTTGATGTCACAAAATCATGTCATAATAAAGTTTTGATGTCAAAATTAGTTGGTGATGACATTTATACCATGGTTTCTGATATCTACCTACATGCCACATTTGAAATATGACATGAAACCTCATAGTCGGCATTTACAATGTGTTTAAGACATCACTGATAATGGAATGTCATAATTCTATGATGTCATTGTTATTTTGTGCTGTCAAAAGGAGCTGTTGGTATCATAACTACAATGCAATGTCACAGTGGTGATGATGTCACAAAGTTTTTGGAATGTTAACAATGGCAGGTCTGATCTCAATTGTCATTAGTTTACAATGAGGATATGGATACAGAACAAGACTGGGATGTCACAGATGCCATAATGAGGTCAAAATATGTTTGTGGGGACACAACGTGTTTGTAATATCACAAAGGCATATCCAAATTCAATTGCTACTAATTCACATTATTTATATGAGTTCACAGGATCTTGAAGCCACAAAGTCCATAAATTTTCTGAAATGTTATGAGGTCTTTCCAGGTTTGTGAAAACACAATATATCAGTGATATCACAATGGCAATGTGATGTCACTACATAATGTCATAATGTTGTTTTTATGTTACCATTATTTGATGAGACCCCAATTATTTGGTGACATTCCAATGAATATTGTTGGGTATTCATAATATTATGCTATTTCTCAGTAGTCATTAAAATACTATCAATATATGAGTTGACAAAAGGACTGTGTTGTCTAAAGTCATGTGCTGTCAGAAAGGAGATGAAGTCATCACAGGTTTGTGAATTCACAATGTGACACAATATTCATGATGTTTGGCACTGTGATGTCACCATGTTCATGAGGTCACAGAGGATTTCTGAAATCAAATATCATACCTAAATTATTATGAGGTCAAAAACAGATTATGAGCTCACAAAAGTCCTAATATGTAACAATGGCAGAATATCACAAAATTTATGAGGAAAGGATAGGCTTGTGATGTCACAGTGGTTTATTGATATCACAATGATAATGTAATGTCACAAAGAGTGTTTGATATCTCAATGGTTATGTGGTCACAATGGGTTTCTGATATCAAGCTCCATGCCAGATTGAAACAAAATGAAATCACAGATTATGTATTCTTAATATGTCTATGATGTCATAATGACAAAGTGATGCCATAATATTATGATGTTATTGTAGTTTTGTGTGTCACAATATGCTGATCATTTCATAAATACAATATGATGTCTCATTGGCAATGGTGTCACAAAGGGTTTGACATATTTCAATGGGCTGTCCCATCTCAATTGTCCTTGACTGAAATCACAGAATAGGCATTTAAGATATGTCAACAATAGCACAATGACAATGTAATGTCATATGGCTATGTTATAATTGTACTTTGGCGATGTCACATTAAGTTAATGATGTTATAATGACAATGCGATGTCACACTAGTCATGTCATTAAGATTTTGTGATAGTGAAATGACAAATCGGAACTCAACTCTCCTTAGTTCACTATGATAATGTGGTTACCCAAAGGTTCTGTGATGTCACAAAGGCCTTGTGTTCTATCACGGGTGCTGAGGACATAACAAGAGTTGGATGTCATAATGTTATCATGATGTCACAAAAGCAATGTGATGTCACAATGGGTTTTTGATGTCATTGTAGTGACAGGGTCACCATTGGATAATATAAATTGTACATATGACAGCCACATATCCGATTTCAATTGCTACTAGCACACAAAGTGGATATGAGTTCAGAGGATCTTGAATTCCCAAAGTCATCAATTTTCTAAGGTCATTTGTTAAAACACAATGGGACTGTGATATCACAGTGGCAATGTGATAACAAAATATCATGTAATATTAATGTTTTATTCATAATTAATTGGTGATGCCACATTGCTAATGAGATCACAAAACAGGAGCAGCCTGTGGCTCCTGCCTCTAATCCCAGCTACTCAGGATTTTGAGTTGTTAGGATTGTGGTTCAAAGTCAGCATGAGCAGGAAAGTCTGTGAGATTCTTATTTTCAATAAACCACCAAATAAATGGAAGTAGTGCTTCTGGTCAAGTGGTAGAATGCTATCCTTGAGCTGAAGATCTGAGGACAGCACCGAGGCCCAGCATTCCAGCACAATGACTGAGACCAAAAATAAATTATGAGAACAGGACAGGTTTGTGATGGTACAGTGAGTTAATGATACCATAATGACAATATGATGTCACAATAGGATTGTGATGTCACACTGGTTATGAGGTGTTTCTGATGTCAATTCACATGCCACAATTTAAATAGCAATAAATCATAGAATAGGTACTCACAATATGACTATGATGTCACAATGTTATGATATTCTCTTTTTATAACGTCACAATGAGCTGATCATGTCAGAAGGTCAATATGACATCACACTGGTGATGCGAAAAAGGGTTGTTGGTGTTACAATGGCATCTCTGATTTCCATTGTCATTAGATTACAATGAGGATATGTATAAACAAAAGGACTGCAATGTAATAAATGTCATGTGTTTTTCCAAAGGGTCTAAGAGATCATAAGACTTTGGGATGTCCCAATGTGATTGTGATGTCCCAATGGAATACGATGTCACAATGTGCCAATAATATGACAGAATTTGTAATATCACAATCACATGTCTAAAAATAATGGCTATATGTTCACAGAAGGATCATGAAGTCCCAAAAGCCATGAATTTTCTAATATGTTATGAGGTCATAATAGAATTGGGAAAAATAATGGGACTGTGATATCATAACACAAATGGGATTTCCAATATCATATCACCACAGTTGAAATCTTGTTTCCAATGTTTTGACTTCTTCCTTTTTCTTTATGACTAGTATCTCTAGAGACCTCACTGGTTTTAGAGTGTTCTGCTTAGCTATCTGATCAACTCAGTTTGTTTCCATGAACCTCAGGGTCTCTAGTTTCTTTAAATTCTCGTTAGTACTCTGAAACTCAGTCCAGCTTGGAGACTTCTGTTTCATCCTCTTCCTTTTCTCTCATGAAATCTTGTTTTCATCATCCCAATCTCCTTCTCAAAGTCCTCCTTAACCTGAAAGTGTTCTGCCAGGGTCACAAGAGAGTTTCTGTGTCACTGCTGTGCTTTCTCACAGCACATTTGCTTGCTCTTTCGCTCCTCCTTAAAGTTCTCAGTGCTGTTATTGAGAGGTTTTGTATCTCACCTCCCCCTGTTCCATTGGCGCATGATGCTTCTGCATATTTATGATAAGTATCTCAGCAGTCTGTAATTTATTGTTCTTGTTTTTCACTTCAGTGTATTTTTGTGACTGATATTTCAACTGTTTATCTCTACTGTTTATCTGCCTAATGTTCCTTCGGTTACCATGAGAGTAGGTGTGTTTTTTGAGTATTAATATCTTGAGCCTGATGATTTTCTGTTCACTTTTTTGGGCCTCCTCTTCTATGACACGGCACTAACCACATTCAGTTCTTTCTCTGTTGCTTCGAATGTTCACACACTTGAACTCTTATAACTGGGTTATACTTCAGCCTAATACATTCTTGTATCATGTCCAGCTCCTTTTCATGGGCCTTGATTTGCACATGCACCATCAGTATATCCTCCTTGCCTTAATTGTATTGAGCAAGGACAGTAGTGGTGGCATCCTGTTCCTCCTTCAGCCTCTGAACTCTGGTCCTCATCTTTGCCTCATGTTCATTGAGGTTGATGTAATTGGAATTAATTTGAGTGATTTCCAGGTTCCTTTTTGGGGATTTTTTCTCACTTTTGACTCTCAAAAGTTCCTGATTTATGTCTTCAAATTATTTCTTCATATTCCATAATTCTTGGTTTTCTCCAGCATGCTGTTCAATGCACTTTTAACCTCTTGATGGGTTTTTACTGGTAGGTATTGGAGATAGTCTTTTTAAATCCTGTTTCAGACAGAAATGTGTAAATTTTGTCTGTGCCTCATTTCTTGTGAAGTTCAGAACTAAAGCTTTAGTTGAATGCAGGTGGATTTCAGCTCCTCTTGTGTTTCCAGAGATATGAACACAGTTGCCAATAAGCTAATATGCTTACTTAACCTGTCATTTTCTCTTCTTCTCCTTGGAGATTCCTTTTCCCATTTTTCTTGCAATAATCACACTGATCTAGTCGTAGAGGTTCCCTCCTGGCATTTGAAAATGAATTATACTGTCTTTGCTGAGTGTTTCTTGATCCCTGTCCCCTTCTTAGACTCTGGTTTTCTCCCAGCGTATCTCTGTTGTCAAACACTCTCTGGGCAGCAGATACCCAGTCATAACACATTTCCCTCAAAACCTAACTTTTGAAGCTTTCTTCTACTTTCTGGTGCCAGCTGGGTAATGAAGGCCATATTTAGGGCTCTTCCATTCTCTGAGGTATCAGGATCTATAGGCTATAGGTCCTATAGGCCTCCAGGAGCTGTTCCATAAAAGTATCAGGGGATTAATTGGGGAGTTGTACACTCTTGCTCATTTTAGATCAATGATTTTGCTTCCTAGTCACTTCCTGGATCCCTGCAGAGTCTGGTGGTACTTGGTAAGTCCCTCATTACTTCACTCAATATTGCAGTCCCAGCTTGGTTTATTCTGGGAAAAGACTTGCTGTAAATGCACTGGGTCAACAGTGGGGGGACCATCTGGTTCAAGTATCAACTTCAAAGCCCTGTACCAGATTCACTCCATTTCTTACCAGCTGAAAAGCACCTGTAAAACTTGCTGACAATCATCTCAGCTAGACTGGTGTGTGAAAAATACTCTCTCTAATAAGGAGATGAGCCCCTACGATTTTTCAGAAAAGGGTGCATTTTGCTCTTTCCAACCACACAGATCACTAGTTGTAAATGAAACACACATTAGAAAGAGGGATTTCCCACCATCTCCCTCATGCACCTGTTTCAAGGGTAATAAGGGGACCATACCTCCTTGAACTATCTGAGGATGTTGGTACAACTTCTGGTATGGTGGGTACTGAACATCAGAGGTGTTGATGTCACAGAATATGAGGGATATTACTGCAGTGGTATTACTCTGGGGATCCTATGACACAGGGGAGAAGATTTTTCAGTTATGAGAACTTTAGGACATTGTTCTCCCATCCTGTAATAAAGGAGTATACAGGACATAGAACTATCAGCAAACACACACAGATTGATAGCTACAGACACTTAACTCACATGTGCCACATCTCTCAAAGATGACCTCTTAAGGATGTCCCAGAAGACCTATGCAGGAGGCCCAAATGACCTCTCAAAGTGGTCCCAGATGTTTTCCCAAAGAAGCCCCGATGACCTCCAGAGTAGGTAAAGGAAAATCTCATGAGGAGGTTCCATTTGGCTTCTCAAGGAAACTCCAGATGATCTCCAAATGAGGTCAGAGATGGCCTCTTGAGGAAGCTCCTGATGATCTCCAAATAAGGTCTCTGATGGCTTCCAAGCTAGCCCCAGATGACCTCTGGAGGAATTCCCAGAGGCCTCTTGCGGAAGTCCCTAATGACCCTCTTGAGAAAGACCCAAATTGTTTCTCAAGGAAGCCCAGATTACCTCCAGAGGAGGTTCCAAATGGTTGCTAAATGAAAGCCCAGATGACCTCTGGAGAAGACCCCAGACAGCTTACCAAGGTAGCCCAAGATGGCCTCAATAGGAGTTCTCAGATGACCTCTCAATGAGGCGCCAGATGACTTGATTTAGGGTCACAGATGGCCTCTTATGGAGGCCTCAGTTGACCTCAAGGTGAGGTCCCAATGGACTCTTGAGTTAGTCCCATATACTCTCTGAGAAAGCAGCAAATTACCTCCAGAGGATGTCCTAGATGGCTTTTTTAGGGTGCCCTATACATTCTCCAAAGGAGGACCCAGATGACTTCAGAAGGAATCCGTAGATGACTTTCAGAGGAGACACAGATGACCTCCGCAGGAGGTCCCAGATGTCCTCAAAAAGGAGGAATTCCTAAATGGTCTCACAATGAGGCTCTAGATGACCTCCAAAGAAGACCCAGATGACCTCCAGAAGATTTCCAGATGTCCTCTAAAAGATGCCCAAGGTGACCTCCAGGGGAGATCCTAAATAGACACTTAAGGAAGCCACAGATGACCTCCAGAGGCCAGTTGCTGTCCTTTCCCTCCTGCTATCCCTAAACTTCCTCTCCTCCCAAGTCTTTCCCCTCCTGCTGTTTCACCGTTTCCTTCCAGGTCTTTCCCCCCTTTCCCTTTCTGTTACTCTGAACATGCAGCCTAGATATTGGCTCTACCACTCTTCCAATCCAAAGGGTCTCCTGCCTAACAGTTTTCAACCATCTCTTAGAAAACTACCAACTGTCCAAGCCCTTCTTGACAGCATACCATGTGGGGCTTGAAACCCCATCCAATCAAGCAGCATGCACCTCCTCCTTTGAAAGCATGTCTGGCTCTCACTGGAAGGCAGGTCCACAGGGACACGAAAATTATTGGGGCCCAAGGATTACTTGGGACCTGCTGGTTATTACAGGATCCTCATGTAATCACTAACCCATTGTGACCCCATTGCCACTAGAACATAACAAACCTATTGTGATATCAAATTGCTTTTGTGACAATACGATCACATTGTGGAACTCCAAACCTATTATGACCACTTAGAATCTTTGTGACATCACAATCCCTTTGTGTACCCATATCCTCATGATGAACAAATAACAACTGAGATCAGACATGCCCTTGTAACGTCCCAAATATTTTGTGACATCATCAGTGTGATATCACATTGTCATTATGACCACATCAGCTCATTGTGACATCCACAAAATACAATGACACCATAGCATCATTACATCACATTGACATTGTGACATCATAGACAGTTTGTGAATGCCTAGTCTATGATTTCATTCTTTTCAAATGTGGCATAAGGGTTGATAACAGACCCCGATTGTCACCTCATTAATATTTTGACGTTAAAATCAATCCCTTTTGGAAAACACATTGTCACCTCATTAATATTTTGACGTCAAAATCAATCCCTTTAGAATACACATTGCCATTGCAATATCACTAACCCACTGTGATATCACAAAGCTTTCCTTTCATAACTTTTCTGACATATTACCATTGAGATATCTTAGGACCATTGTGAGCTCATAATCTTTTACCTGATAATCTTTCTGGTATGACATGTGATATCAGAAATTCACTGTGACATCATGACCACTGTAACACCACACTGCCAGAAGTCATGACCTTTGTTTCACATGGTGACAATAAAAAACTAGTAGGACTTCAGAAGAATTGTGACAAAAATGCCTTTCGTAAATATCACATTTCATTTGTGAAATTATATGCTCATTGGGAATCAATAACAAGATACAGCATGGCATTTTGACATCACCATCCATTATGAAATAAAAAAACTATTGTGACAAGATCACCATTATGGCATCACCACCAGTTGTGACATCAAAGCAATATTATGACATAATATTGTGACATCACATTGCCATTGTGATATCAATACCTTATTGTATTTTTACAACATTACTATAACCTCAAAACTTGTTAGAAAATTCATCACCTTTGGGACTTTATGTTCCTTTTATGAACTAGTATCCTCATTGTGAACAAGTAGGAATTGACAGTAGACTTATTGTGATATTACAAACTCATTATGAGATGACAAACCCATTGTGATCTCATCACTGTGACATCAAAACCCATTGTGACATAATATTACATTATGCATCATAGCATCATAATGTCATAGCATTATGACATCACATTGTCATTATGAAGTCATACATACATTGTGAATGCTTGGTTTGTAATTTCATTGTATGTCAAATCTGGCATGTGTATTGATAACAGAAACCCAATATATATACATATTAACATCACAACTATTTGGAGACATAACCATCATAGCATTACAAACCAATTGTGACATCAAAACTGTATTATTACATAATATTGCCATATTATGTCATATTACATAATTGTCACATCATATCACCATTGTGATATAATTGTTTCATTGTGTTTTATTAAACCTATTATGACCTCATAATATTTTAGAAAATTCATGGCATTTGGGATTTCAAGCTTCTGTGAACTCCTATCCTCATTGATTACTAGTAGCAATTGAATTTGAACATTGTGATTGTGATATTAGATACTTGTTGTGACATAAATATATTATGTGATCTCAACACCACTGTGATATTCCAAAGCTATTTTAACATTACATTTCCTTTGTGAAATCATGATCACATTCTATAATCACAAACTTTTTATGATTTCTTAGCTACTTTGATAAATCACATAGCCTTTGTGACATCAAAGTCCTCATTGTGAAGTAATAATTGAGATCTGACTTGCCATTGGGGAATCACAAACACTTTGTGACAATTTAACCATTGTGACATCACATTGTCATCATGAAACCATTGGCTTATTGTGATATCACCATACTACAATGACAGAATTGCATTATGACCTCACATTGGCAATTTCATGAAATAGACATATTTGTGAATGCTTATTCTGTGATTTAATTGTATGTCAAATGTAGCATATGGGTTGTTATCCAAAACACATTTGATCTCCTAACCATTGTTACATAACATTGCTATGTTACACCATTAGCCCACTGTTATATCACAATCATGTCCTGTACTCAAAACTTTTGTGCAATACTACCATTGGGATATTATAAGCCTTTATGGGTCATATCCAGTTTTCATCCTCATAAATTTTCATCACCCGTGTGACATCACATTGTTGTTATGACATCATCATCTCATTGTGACATCCCAAAACTACAATGACATTATAGCAATATGATTCACATTGTCATTGTGAATTTATAGATACATCATGAATGCCTATTGTGTAATTTCATTTTATTTCAAATTGACAAATATGTTGATATCAGAAACCCATGTGACCTCATAACATTGATGGCATCACTTTGCCATGTTCGTAATGACACCATCTGGGATATCACCAAACGGTGATATCATAGCATTTTGACATCATGTTGTCATTGATACAAATAGACTCATTGTGAATGCCTACTCTGTGATTTAATTCTATTTCAAATGTGGCATGTGTGTTGATATCAGAAACCCATTGTGACCTCATAACCATTATGACATCACAATCCGTTTGTGATTTCACATTGCCGTTGTGTTATTACTAACACACTGTAACATCACAAACCAATCCTGTCATAATGATTGTGACATGCTGCTTTTGGGAAATCTTAGGCACTGTGTGAGCTCAGAATCTCTTTTCAACCTCATAATGTTTCAGCTATGATATGTGATAGCAGAAATCCACTGTGACATCTTAGCCATTATGATATTACACTGGTAGATGTCAAAAACACTATGTCACATAATGGCATCACAAACCTGTTAGTACTTCATCACACTAGTGACAACACATACATTTTGGCATATCACAGTCCTTGCGTGAAATCAAATAAACCTCATGAATTAATGAAAATTGACATGGAAGTTTGACCACACAAACCTATTGTGACACCATAAATGTATTGTGACTTCATCCCCACCATGACATCACCAACAAGTTGTGACATCAATACATTATTATGACAATATTATGACATCATATTGCCATTGTGATAAGACCATCCCATTGTGATATTAGGACATAACCTTTGAGAAAATTTATGGATTTTGGGTATTCAAGCTCCTTTTGTGAACTCTTATCCTCATTGGCAACTAATAGCAATTGAAATGGGATAGGCCATTATGGTATTACAACGGGTAGTGACATCACAAATCCATTGTCCCAAACACATTGTGACATCATGTTGCCATTGTGAAATCAGGAACACTTTTGGATATCCCAAACAATTTGATCTTCACCTTTGAATAAACACATGGGCTTTGTGACATCATAGTTCCTTTGTGTATCGATATCCTCATTGTAAATTAGTTACAATTTAGATCAGACATTCCATTCTATCATCACAGGACCTTTATTTACATCATCACCAGCATGACATCACATAGTGATATTACACCTTCAGATTATTGTGATATCAGTAAATGATAATGATGTCATAGAATTATGTCATGGCATTGTAATTGTGATTGACTATTCTGTGATTTAATTCTATTTCACATGTGGCATCTGCTTGATATCAGCAACCCATTGGGACCTAATAAACGTTGTGACATCAAAATCTCTTTGTGATATCATATCACATTGTGATATCACCAACCCACTCTTACAACACAAATCTGCCCTGTCCTCATAATTTTTGTGATATGCTGCCATTGTGATATGTTTGGCCCTTTGTGAGATCATAATATGTTTTTGAACCAGTAATATTTCTAATATGTGCTATAAGACATCCTCTGTGATACCATGAACATATGACATCATACTGACAGATATCATGACCAATGTGTCACATTGTAATCTCAAAAACCTAATTGTATTTCATCACATTTATGCCAAGACATGACTTGCGAGACATCATAGTCCCACTCTGAAATGATATACTCTTTGGGAGTTAATGAAAATTGAGAAACTTCATGCCATTGTGACATCACGAACCCAAGTGGCCACACAAAACTTTTGTGATCTCCTCAACATTATGGCATTACCAACTAATTTTTATAACAAATATTATTTTGATATAATTTGTGATATCACATTGGCATTGTGATATCACCGTATCATTGTGTCATTATCATGATGTCACAGTGGATTTCTGATATCACATTATACTTGACATGTTCAAACAGGTTATGAGTTCACAAAGGGACTGTCATATGTCAATTGCAGTTTGTCACAAAAATGACAGGAAAGGCTTATGCTGTCAGTGTGGGTTAGTGACATTACATGATATTGTGATATTCCAAATTAATTATGATGTCAAAATATTTATGAGGTTACAAACGTGGTCTGATATTAACCCACATGCAACATTTGAAATAGGATGGAACCATAGAATAGCCATTTACAATGAGTGAATGACATCACAATGGCAATGCGACGTCATAGTGCCATGATGCCATTGTTGTTTTGTGATGTTATGATGAGCTGATGGTGTCACAACACCAATGTGTTGTCCCACTAGGGGCTGATGTTACAAAAGGTTTGTGATGTTGCATTATCATCTGTGATTTCAGTGGGCAATTGTTCACAATGTGGATATTAGTAACAAAAGAGACTATGACACCATAAAAGTCATGAGTTCACAATAGATTTCTGGTATCTGCACACATGCCATATTCGGGAAAATAATAAAATCACACAACAGGCATTTCCAATGTGTCTATGTCATCACGTGAATTATGTAATCTTATAATAATGTTATGTCATTTTTTGTGGTGTGATGCTGAGCTGATGTCACAGTGTTGATGATGTCACAAAAAGTTTGTGATGTTACAATGAATAGCATGTCTGAGCTCAATTGCCAGTACTCAATGAGGATATGGGTACACAAAGGGAATGTGATGTCAGAAAGGCCATGTTTTTTAAAGTATCAAAGAGGTCATAATAGGTTTGGGTTGTCGCAATATAATTTTGTAGTCACAATGGGAATGTGATGGCACAGTGGTGATGGGGTCACAATGGGTTTGTGCTGTCACAACATGTTTGTGATATTATAATAACATGACCCATTTCAGTTTCTAATAGTTCATAATGAGGGTACAAGTTACAAGAAGGAGCTTGAAGTCGTCCAAAGGACCATGTATTTTCTAAAAGGTTATGAAGTCACTGTTTTTGAAAACAAGGTCAGATTGTAATATCACAATAGCAAAGTGATGTTACAATATCATATCATAATAATGTTTTATGTTTCAATTATATTGTGAGGCCTTAGTATTTATGAGTTCACAATACATTTGTGATGTCACAATGTGTTCATGATTTAAAAATGGCAAGATGGATCTCTGTTGTCATTAACTCACAATGAGTATATGAGTTCACAAAGAGACTGTGAGGTTTCCAAAAGGATGTATTGTCACAAATATTATGATATTCTAACAGGTTTGTGATGTAGCAACGTGAAATGATCATGACATCTGGCAGTGTGGTGTCACAATAGTCATGATGTCACATTGGATTTCTGAAATCACATGCCATACATGAAATATTATTTCTTCACAAATAGATTATGAGCTCACAAAATGCCTAAGATATCACAATGGAAACATACCACGAAAGTTATGAACACAGGACTGGATTGTGATTTAACAATTATGATAACACAATAGCAGTGTTAGGTCACAAATGGATTTTGATGTCACAATGGTTATGAAGTGATAATGGATTTCTGGTGTCAACTGGCCTGCAACATTTGAAACAGAATGAAGTCACAGACTAGGTATTCACATTGTGTCTATGATATCACAATGCCAATGTGATATCATAATGCTATGATGTCATGGTCCTTTAGTGATGTCACATGCACTGATGATTTCATAAGGATAATGAGATGTCACAGAGTTGTGATATAATGGCAAATTTAACCTAAATTTTTCTTCATTCACAATGAGGATATGGGTGCACCAAAATACTGTGATGTTACAAAGGCTATGTGTATGTTCAAAGTTGCTAAGGTGTTATAGAAGGATTGGGATGTCACAATGTGATCATGATGTCACAATGGCAATGTGATGTTACAAATGGGTTGGTATGTTACAGTAGTGATGGTGCCACAATGGATTTGATATGTCACAAAGAGTTTGTAATATCACAGTAACATGACCAATTCCAGTTGTTACCAATTCAGAATGAGGTTACAAGTTCATCATGTAGATTGAACTTCCTAAGCCCATGAATATTTTTAAATGTTATAAGGTAATAATAGGGTTGTAAAAATACAATGAGAGTGATGTCAGTCTCATGGCAATGTGATGTCACAATATCATATCATAATAACCTTTTGATGTCACAATTAGTTCGTGATACCCTACTGGTCCAGGCTGCACTTGGCTCTCAGTATCCAGCCCCAAGGCAAGGTAGTCACAGGCCCCTTTCTAGTGTAAATATTTTGTTTACCTTAAATGTGCCTCGATGGATTGATTCATGCTTCAGAGGTCATAATTTTAGTATGTCCGAGTGAATTAATCCATCTACATAGCATTGGGCCTTGGACCCCTTGAAAACCAGCTCATATGTGAATGTTTCAGCCCTTAGTGGTGAGAGTCCCCCTCAAGTGATTGTTTCCTGAGGACCTATTTGGAAAAGAGCAATTGAGGAACTCCATTGGGGTGAGTCTAGACAAGCTTGACAGCCTGTATTTGGGACCTCCTCAAGAGGTCACCTAAGGTTCCTTTGGAAGACATCTGGGATCTCTTTCTGAGATCATGTGGGGATGTTTTGAGAAGCCATCTTGGACCTCTGGAGGTCATGTGGAGCTTCCATAAGAACACTTTGGGACCTCCTCAAAAGTCTTTTGGATTTACTGTAGAGGTCATCCGTTGCCGCTTTCATGGGTCATCTGTGGATTCCTAAGGAGGCCATCTGGGACCTTCTCTGGAGGTCATCTTGGGCCTCTTTTAGAAAACATTTGGGACCTAGTATGGAAGTTATCTGGGTCTTCCTTGCAAGCCCATCTGATTCTCATTGAGAGGTTAACAGGGACCTTCTTGAGACGTTATTTGGGACACTACTGTGGAAGCTGTGTGAGACCGACTCTGGAGGTCATCTGGTTCTCCTTTAAGAGGCCACTGGGGACCTCTTGCAAAGGTCAAGTGAAGCCTCATCAAGAGACCACCTGGGATCTTTCAATGAGGTCATCTGGTTCCTCCTACAGAGGCCATCTGGGGGGGTCCTCAATAGGCCATCTGAGAGCTACTCTGGAGGTTATCTGGGGCTTCTTGAGAAGCTATCTGGGACATTCTCCTGAGGTCATCAGGGTTGTCTTCCAACAGCCATCTGGTACTTCCTCCAGAGTTCTTCTGGGCCTTCCTGGAGAGGCCACCTTGGACTCCTTAGGTGGTTATATGAGGCTTCTGTGAAAAGCCATCTGGGACCTCATTGTGAGGTCACCAGAGGCTGCATCAAGAGGCCATTTCATTCCTCTTTCAGAGGTTATCTGGGAATTCCAGAGGTCATCTTTGAGATTTTTGGGACACACAGGTTTTGTGGCTCTTTTTCTGTGGGTTTGTTTATTCCTTTTTTCCAGGATTGGAGAACAATATCCTAAATATCTCTTACTAAAAAAATCTTCACCCCCTGTATTACAGGATCCCCCAGAGTAAGACCAACGAGTTTACTCTCCCTCCAATTCTGATTAATCCATCAGCACCTTCAATGTTAAGACCCTCCCAAACAAGCAGTGGTTCATTGTACCATACTTAGGTGCTACAAAGTGTTACAGTCCCCTTATTATCCTTGAGACAAGTCCATGGGGGAGATGGTCTGCAGAACCCTTTTCTAAGAATGTTCCCTTTACAAATAGTGAGCTGTATACTTTAGTTTCTCTTCAGATCATACAAATACTTTGCCTTTTACAAATAGTAAGCTGTATAACTGGAAACAACAAAATGTGTCCTTTTCTGAAAAATCCTAGTGATCATCTCCTTATTGGAGTTAGTATTTTTTACATGCCAGCCCACCTGGGATGATTGTCAGCAAATTTTACAGGTGTTTTTTACCTGTGAGGAAAGGGAAAGAATCTGGCACAGTGCCTTGAGGGCAGCACTTGGATCAAATGATTCCCCCACTGATGACCTAGTCCATTTGGAATAAGTCTTTCACTTGACTAACCCAAGCTGGGACTACAACAGCAATCGAGGTAAGTAGTGCTTACCAATTAGCACCAGATTCTATTATCAGGATATAGGCAGTGACTAGGAAGCCAATTCATTAATCTAAGGTGAGTGAAAATATACAGCTCCCCAGTGAGTCCCCTAATACTTTTCTCGAACAGCTGGTAGAGGCCTGTAGGAGGTATATGTGTGTAGATCCTGAGGCTCAGGAAATTGGAAGAGTCCTAATTATGGCCTTTGTTACCCAGTTAGCCCTGGAATTAGAAGAAAGTTTCAAAACTGAAAAGACTTGCAGGGAAAGGTGTCGAGTTGGTACAGGTTACCCAGTGGGTGTTTGACAAAAAGATAACTGAGAAAAACAGACTATGAATGAGGTTTTAGGTTTGGAAGCAGCAGCAGGACATGGATCAAGAAACCCTCAGTGATGAGAGTAGAATTCATTTGCAAATGGCAGGAGGGAACCTCTAGCACTAGATCAGTGTATCCCTGCTAAGAGAGTATGGTGGTAATTGGTATATGCCTTTTATCTCGATTACCTTTGTCATCCCACCTTGAGCAAGACTGGCAAAATACTTGCTCCAAAAGAATTTGGTAATCATTGAAAAATCCGGATGATTCAAGGACCACTTCCAAGGCATTATGCCAGATTTGTTCCCTTTCCTCTTAGGTGAAAAGCAGCTGGAAAAGTTACTAACATTCGACGGGAGATGATGGCTGACACCTGTAATCCTAGCTACTAAGGAGGCTGAGATCTGAGGATCACGGTTCAAAGCCAGTGCAGATGGGAATATCCCTGAAATTCTTATCTCCATTAAACCACTAGAAAATCAGAAGTGGGATTGTAGCTCAAGCAGTAGAACACTAGCCATGAGCTGAAGAGTGTAGGGACAGTGTCCAAGTCCAGAGTTCAAGTCCCATGAATAACAAAAACAAAAAATAAAAAAAGTTGCTGTCATTACAGATGGGTTGATGTGTGAAAAAATACTATCTCTACTAAAGATATGAGACCCTTGGGTTTTTCTCAGGAGAGATTTTGCTGTTTCTAATTATATAGGTCACTAGTAATAAAGGGAACTCACATTAGAAAGGGGCCCTACCCACCATCTTCCCCATGTACTGTCTCAAGGCTAATAAGGGGACTGAACCACTATGTAGCACCTAAGGCTGATACAAGGAAGCATTTGTGGAGTGGGAAGGACTTAACATCAGAGGTGCTGATGGCACAGAATAGGTAAGATAGTACATGAGTGGGTTTTCTTCTGGGCCATCCCGTAACACAAAGAAGAGTTTTTAGTTACTAGAACTTGAGGACATTTTTCTCTGATCCTGAAATAGAGTAAACAGAGGTGTTGATAGGACATAGATAGAAAACAAAGATAGTAAACACACAGAGATGAATAGCCACAGACACTTAACCCACATTTCCCAAATCTCTCAAGGGTGCCCATTTGAGATTGCAGATGACCTGTGGAGGAGTTTTAAGATGACCTACTGAGGAGGCTGAAGATGACCTATGAAGGAGGTCCCCAATTTCTTCTTGAGGAGACCTGAGATGACCCATTGTAGAGGTCCCAGGTGAGGTATGTAAGAAGCCTCAGATGACCTTTGAAAGAGGCTTCATGAGGAAGCCCAATATGAACTCCAGAAAATGTCTCAAATGACCTCCAGAGGTGATCTCAGATGTCCTGTCAAGTCGGTCCCTGAGGCCTTCTCAAAAAATCTAGATCACCCCCAGAGGAGGTGGCTTTTCAAGGAAGCACCAGATGACTTCCCAAGGACGTCCTTGATGGCTTCCCAAGGAAACACCAGAAGACCTCCAGGGGGTTCCCCCCAAAAAATCTAGCAAGCTTGTCCTAGACACACCCCAAGAATCCTACAAGATTCTTGTCCAGACTCGTCCACAGGAAACAAAGATACGAAGGAGGCTGTGAACCCTGAGATTTGGGAGAATCACATACAAGGGAGTTTTTCCGGGGCCAAGTCCCAATGACATTCAGATGGATTATCTTGCTGGGCATCCAAAAATTATTACCTCTAATGCATGGAACAATCCATCAAGGCACATTTAACATGAACAAAATTATTTACACTATATAGGGGCCTGCAACTACCTTGTCCAGGACTGGGTACACAGAGCCAAGAGCAGCCTGGACTTCCAAACTTCAGACATCCAATGGGCAGCCTCTCCCTTTTTTAGTTGGCCTGGAAAACACTCACCCCCAAAATTGTGGTATCTAAAGCTACAAACTTTTTTCTTTACCCTTCCTTCCTCCTTCTCTACAGACTTGTCCTTTCCAGGTCTTTCCCTTTCTCCCTTCCACGACTTCCTTAATTGCTTCAGGTCTTTCCACTCTCTAAAGACCTAACCAGCTCTGCCTCGGTGTCATGTTGCTTTACATCCCCTCTAGCTCTTCCTCATCTTCCTCTCCTCCCAGGTCTTCTCCTCCTGTTTTGTCACCACTTCCTTCCTCCCAGGTCTTTTTTTTAAACTTCATTTACGTAAGCAAGGTTATGAGTACATTTCTTATCAAGCATTGTTGCTTCCTCCTTTGTTTTCCCTTCCCATCCCTTCTCATCTCACCCCACCCTTCCCCCAAACCCCAGCTCCTGCCAAAATTGTAAAGTGAGTTTTTCGACATAAAGACTTGTACATCTCATTGTTGCAAGGGTCCACCTGTATCCCTATTTAAAGCAATTGTTTTTTTCCCTTCCCCTCCATAAATTATACCAACATCAAATAGTTTCTATAAGATGATTTTTTGTTGTTGCTTTTTATGTCCTTCCCCCATGATATAACCCCTGCTTTAATTGTATTTGATGTTGGTATAATTTGTGGAGGAGAAGGGCAAAAACAAACTTTTTATATAGGGAAAAAGATGGACCCATTTCCACGAGATATACAAGTCATTATGTCCAAAATTGAACTTTACAATTTTGGCCGGGGGTGAGGGGTTAGGGTGGGCGTAGGTGGGTGTGAGATGTTAAGGGATGGTAAAGGGAAACAAAAGATGAGGTAACAATGTTGCATAAGGAATGTATTCATTACTTTGCTCATGTAATTGTAAGCCATCTGTATGGTATTTTCACAATAAAAACAAGTAAATAGAAAAAAATCATCAACACTTTGTGACATCATCTCCACTGTGTCATCACATTTCAATATAACACCCTCAGTTCATTGTGACATAATTACATTTCAAAATCAACATACATTGTCATTGCCTTATCTTTGGGATATCATAGACACATTATAAATGACTATTCTATGATTTCATTTGAGTTGAAATGTTTGTAGGTTTGTAGCCAAAACCATTGGTGACTGAATAACTATTGTGACATAACAATCCATTTGTGACATCACATTGACATTTTGATATCTCTCATCAACTGTGACATAACCAACCTGTCCTCTTCTCATAAATTATGTGACATGCAGGGATTGTGGTATCTTTTGCACCTTGTGAGATGATTACCTGTTGTTGACCTCAAAATATTTCAGGTATGACATGTGATATCAGAAATCCACCTTGACTTCATGATACCTATGGCACCACCCTGCTAGGCTTCATGATTATTGTGTCACATTGTGACATCTAAACCTGTTAGGACTTCATCACATTTGTGACAACATGTGTCTTTGGAGACATCACAGTCTCTTGTGAGCTCATATACTCATTGTGGGTCAATGAGAATTGAGATCAGGAATGCCATTGTGACATCATCAACCCACTCATATCACAATACAATAATGTTCTTATCACCAGTATGGCATAACCAACCGTGGCTTCAAAATTATATCATGAGGTAATATTGTGACATCATCTTGACATTGTGATATCACTGTCCCATTGGTTTTTCACAAACCTATTACATATTACAATATTTTAGAAAAACCAGGGCCTTTAAGACTTACACTCCTTCTCTGAACTATCCTCATTTTGAACTATAAGCCACTGCAATTGTACACGTGATTGTGATATTACAAAATTGTTGTGACATTACAAACATCAAGGACATCATTACCAGTGTTATTACAAACCCATTGTGTTATCACATTGCTGTGTGATATCATCATGATCACATTGAGACATCACCAAGCTATTACGAACTTTAGCTTCTTTCAAAAAACAAATGTCCTTTCTGACATCACAGTCTCTTTTATTATCCACATCCTCATTGTGACCTCATGACAATTGAGATCAGGCATGTCTTATAACAGCACAAAAGCTTTTTGACATCATCACCAGTATGATACCACATTGTAATTATGACACCACCTACTCATTTGTGACATCACAAAACTATATTTGCATGATCGGATTGTGACATCTCATTGACATTGTGACTACCTAGACACATTGTGCATGCCAATACTGTGATTTCATTCTATCAAATATGTCATAGGATTTGATATCAAATGCCATTGTGGCATTTGGGTTGATTCCAGAATCCCATTTTGATCTCATTACAATTGTGAAGTCACAATTGCTTTGTGACATCACATTACCATGGTGCTATCACTAACCTGAGACATCACAAACCTGTCCTCATACTTTTGTGACATGCAGCCATTGTGATATCTTAGGCCCTCTGTGAACTCATAATCAGTTTTGGAGTTCATAATATTTCAGGTGTGATATGACATAGCAGAAATACACTGACATCATGAAAACTGAGTCATCAAACTGCCAGATGTCATAAATTTTGTGTCACATTGTGTCTTCATAAACCTGCTAAGACATCATCACATTTGTGACAGCACATTCCTTTGGAGATATCACATTTCTTTTGTGAATTCACATAGTCATTGTGAGTAAATGAAAATTGAGATTCTGAATGCCATTGTGACATTAAAACCCATGTTGACATCACAAAACTATTGTGACCTCATCTCCATTATGGCATCACCAACTGATTGTGGCATCAAATCAAGATTATGATGTGATTCTGTGACATGACATTGCTATTATAACACTATCACATTGTAAATTTCTAGACCTTTTATGACCTTTTAGCACCTTTGAAAAAACACATGGCCTTTGTGTCATCATAGTCTCTGTGTGTACCCATATCTTCATTGTGACCTAATGACAATTGTGATCAGACATGCCATTGTAATATCACAAACACTTTGTGGCCTCATCACATGTGACATCAAATTGTATTTGTGAGACTATCCATTCATGGGACATCAGCAAAGTACAATGACATGAAAGCATTATGTTTTCACATTGTCTTTGTGATATCATACACACATTATAAATACCTATGCATTAGTTTCATTTTATATCAAATTTGGCATGTGGGTTGACATCAGAAACGCATGTGACATCATAATTATTGTGACCTTACAATCACTCTGTAAAATCACATGGACATTGCAATATCACTAACACTGTGATATCACAAATCTGTCCTGCTCTCATATGCTGCCATAGTGATATCTAAGTCTATTTGCGAGCTCATAGTCTGTTTTTGACCTCATAATATATCATATATATCATGTGATATCAGAAATCCATTGTGAAATGAGGATCATTGTGACATCAAACTGCCAGCCATCATGAACCTTGTGTCATATTGTGACATCAGCACATTGTTATGAATTCATTGCATTTGTGATATGTCCAAAGAAATACCTCAGTCTCTGTGTGATTTCATATATTTATTGTGAATTAATGACCTTTGATATCAGTAATGGCATTCTGACAAACCGTAAATGTGACATCAGAAATTTATTTTGACCTTATCATCAATATGTTATCACCACCTAATTGTAACATAAATATCTTACTATGATGTGATATTTTGAAATCATAATGACATTGTGATATCTCTATACCATTGTTTTCACAAACCTATTATGACCTCATAATGATTTAGAATATTTACATACTTTGAGTACTAGAGTTTCTTCTGAGAACTCACATCCTCATTGTGTACTAGTAAAATTGAAAGTGAACATGTAGCTGTTATATTACAAACTTTATGGCATCACTAAACCATTGTGATCTTATCACCACTGTGACATCACCAACCCATTTTATATCATATTGCCCTTATGACTTCAAGATCATATTGGGATTTGCAAAACTTATTAGGACCTCTAAGCACCTTTAAAAATAGAATGCATGGCCTTTGTGACATCACAATCCCTTTGTGTACCCATCTGGACATTGTGAACTAGTGCCAATTGAGATGCAACATGTCTGAAACATCACAAACCTTGTGATGTCATGAATAGTATGGCATACTATTGTCATTATGACAGCATCAGCTCATTGTGACATCCCAAAATACAATAATATCATAGAATTGTAACATCACAGAGTCATTATGTAGTCAGAGAAACATTATGAATGCATATTCTGTATTTTCATTCTATTTCCCAAAGGGCATATGGGTTGATATCAGAAACCTATTCTGATCACACAACCATCATGACATCACAATCCCCTTGTGACATCACATTGCCATTTTGATATCACAAACCCACTGTAACATTACAACCCTCTCCTCTCCTCATAACTTTAGTGGGATGCTGCCATTGTGATAGCATATTTGTGAGCTCATAATCTGTTATGAACCTCTTAATATTTCAGATATGACATATGATACCATAAATGAACTGTGATATTATGACCTCTAAGACATCCCACTGCCAGATTCCATGAAAATTATGTCACATTATAATATTGTATCACAGGTTTGTAACATCACAAAACAGGACTTCATTAAATTTGTTTCAACATATCTCTGCATACTAGTCTCTGTGTGCTCATATACTCATTGTGAGTTAATGATTTTTATGTTTCAGCATTCCATTGTGACACCACAAATCTATTGTGGCATCACAAACCTATTATTACCTCTTCACCATTATAGCATCATTAACTAATTGTGACATTAAAACATCATTATCTCATGATATTGTTACTTAATATTGCCATTGTGATATCATTGTCTCATATTTTCACAAACGTATGACTTCATAACATTTGAGGAAATTCATTGGCTTTGCGACTTCAAGCTCCCTCTGTGAACTCATATCCTCATTGTTAAAGAGTAGCAGTTGAAATTGAAGATGCCATTGTGACATAATAACTCAAAGTGATATCCCAAAAGGTTTGTAACTCAACACCATTGTAAGATCACGAACTCATTGCGATATAAGATTGCTGTTGTGACATCAGATTGCTGTTGTGACATCATGATCACATGTTATCTCAAACATATGACTTCTTAGCAACTTTTTAAAAACATGTCCTTTGTCACTTTGTGATATCACAATCCCTATCAATATCCTCATTGTGAACTAATGACAACTGAGACCACACATGCTATTGTAACATCACAAGCCCTATGTGACATCATGTAAACTGTGACATCTTATTGTTATGATGACACCATCAACTGATTATGACACCATAAAACAGCAATGGCACTATAACCATATGAAATCACATAGTCATTGTGATATCATAGATACATTGAGAATGTCTATTGTATGATTTCATTCTATTTCAAATGTGGCCAACATGTTGATATCAGAAACCATTGTGACCTCAAAACCATTGTGACATAGCAATTAATTTGTGGCTTCACATTGCCATGGTGATATCACTACCATAGTGTAACATCATAAACCGGTCCTGTTCCCATAATTTTGTGGCATACTATAATAATGATATCTTAGGCCTTTTGTGAGCTCATAGTCTCTTTTCAATCTCATAATATTTCAGGTATGGCATGTGATATCAGAAATCCACTGTGACATCATGATTCCAGTGCCATCACACTTCCTGACATCATGACCATTGTGTCACATTGGGACCTCATAAACCTGTTAGCACATCATCACATTTGTGTTTGGAGACATCCTATTTCCATTGTGAACTCATATACTCACTTTGAGTTAATGATAATTAATATTTGGCGTGTCTCTGTGACATCATACACCCATTACAACATCACAAATCTACTGTGACCTGATCACGAATTTTGCATCACTAAGTAATTGTGACTTCAAAATATTATTATGGAAGGGGGCCCAGATGGCAACAGAACACCACAACCAAATATAGTTTAAGTTCCAACTGTTTACACAAAAGAACAACCATAGCAAAATGATGAACACCCAGAGAAAAACAGGAGGTGTAAAAACAAAAGGATAACATTTCAGAACAGAAAACCATGAACACCTTTCCTCACCCATTACAAACTGTGGCCTGTCCCAGTCTGGGGCTGCCAGAGACCCCAAAGCAACCGTGGGTCATCTGCAGAATGCCAGCACAGCGGATTCCCAAAGTGCTAGACCCAGTGATTATCAACGGAGAATCCTTGGAGTTTGGAACCTGAACAAAGATTCTTCCCACACTCTTCATCAGCAGAGCAGCTCCCCACCATCCCACTAAGATCAATTGGCATGACAGCCAATTCTGTCCACAGGAGCCAGTGCACAGGACTCCCACGGTGCCAGTGCTAATCCAGAGAGTGCAAACAGAGACACAATTATTGGTCCTCAGCACCTGCCCCAAGACCCTTCCCCTATTCCTTGCTGATGGCAAAACTACATGCCATGCTCTAGCATGGTCCAATCTGGAGTTACCAGGGACCCCAGAGGAACTGTGGGTCATCTGCAGAATGCCAGTATACCAGATTCCCAAGGTGCCTGTGTCAGACCTGATTATTGTAATTAGAGTAATCTTGGAGCTTGGAACCTGCACAAAGACCCTTCCCACACACCTTATCAGTGGAACAGCCCTCCCTGCACAATTCCACCAAAGCCATCAGGCCCCACAGTTGTGGGGGAAAACCCAAGAAATACAGAGTACTATCCACAGAATACCAGTGGAGAAGACTCCCAAGATGCTAGTGCTAACTCAGACAGTGCAGAGAAAAAAAACCTTGGAGTTCAGAACCTGCATAAAGACCCTATCCACTCCTTGTCAGCAGATCAGCTTCTTGTCTTCCCACCAAAGCTCATCCACCCCCAGAACAAGAGTGTTCCATGACATCACACAACAAGACTATGGCACTGACCTGGACCGCATAAACAGAGGCAGAGATTGTTTAAAACACAAACCCTGAGCCACCACCACCATTTGGCCAGTTCCCAATTATCTAACTGGAACTCAATTCAGTAGCAAACAGAGTCCTACAGCACACAGAAACAGATGTACCACAGCACTACTGAAGAGCTCCCAACCTGCTCCTGGATAAGTGAGCACTCCACAAGGACAGACTTTCCCCCAAGGGAGACCAGTGCTAGTTGTAACCCCCAAAGTTTGACCCAGATCCCTTTCCCTACCACTTGCACCACAGGCCCTATTAAAACTGGGAAATGTGCAAGCTCCCCATTAGCTCATGTATTACAACCAGACCACCAAGCTTGAACAAGGGTGTCCCAGGGAAGAAGCTTAAAGGCTCAAGCTAGGAACAGCACCCATGAATGTCAACAATCAGCAGAAGAGACCCGAACTGCAAACTCAAAGCGAGAAATCCAGCATCACAGGTCCCACCTATGTCCAAATAGCGTCTCCAAATAGTCTCAGTCTGGAGACCAGGAGCCAAGACCATGTCTTGTGAATGGGTTCTCCAGCCACATAACGCACCAGTCCTGATTTAAGTGATAAGCTGAATACATGCCTCAGAATATGGTAGAAAGAAGGGGAAAACAGCCCCTAGGAACGATTCTTGTGATGGCAAAAACATGTGTATTCAAGGATGTAGAACCAGAAGTACAATTCTCACCAGAGCCTGACTTATGTATCATGGGCTGGGGATTAGATAGCTCAGGGTACCAGCACATGATTACAGTCAGGAATTCCTAGCAGACTCCAGCAACTGGAGCCAAGAGGACCCATAGCATGGAGCAGGAGCAGTGTATGCTTCTTAGTTCTTGGTTGAAGAATGGAACTTTCTGGGATCTCCAGAAGAAAACTGAGAGTCCTATGTGCATCAGCTTAGAAGTTGGAGATGGGCCTCTATCCTAAAAGAATTGAGACCAGCCAACTCAAGGCCGAGAGTGAGTTTCCTCAATTGGTCCAGGAACCAAGCACAAACCAAGCAAAGTCAGCCAGTTATTGATCAAAGCAGTCAGAGTTTGCAAATGTTCTTCCATAATCCCCGAATCCTCATGTAAAACTCAGAGCAAAAAATTACAAAATTCATCAATAGCCAAGATAGAAAGCCAAAACCAAATACCAACAGCCACGCAGAGAAGAGCCCCAGGGAAAGCAAAACAGAAATGGAAGACAAATACTACATCCAAGAGATTTTAGAGACAGTGATTCAAGAAATTTGAAGAACAAAGAAATGAATTATCAAAAGAGATACAGCATTTTCAAACAGAAGATGCATTCTAAAATAGATGCAGTATTTTGATAACCAACCTAAAAAAGATAAAAAAGAATACTACATATTAATACAGGGAACAATTCAAAAACAGGATAATATCATCAACTTATACTCCTCAAAACTTGATGCACCCAAGTATATTTGATAAATAATCTCGACTTACAGAATAAAATAGATCCAAATGCAATAATGCTAGGACATGTTAATGGTCCACTCTCACAAAGGACAGATCTACCAATAACAGGACTGGCAAAGAATCCTCTGAATTCAGTGATGCCATATCTCAAGAAGAATTCATTGGTACCAATCATGTTTTCCACCCTACAACAATCCAGTACACATTCTTCTCAGCATCCCATGGAACTTTCTCCAAAATAGACTATATGATAGTTCATAAAAAGAATTTAAGCAAGTAAACATGGATGGACATAATCCCCTGTAATCTATCTGACCACAGTGGAATCAAGCTAGTTCTCAACAACAAAGCACACCATAGAATTAATGAAATACATGGACATTGAACACATACTCCTGAGCAACACCTGTGTAAAGGAGAAATTAAGGAAAAAAGTCAAAGTTTGTAAAATTCAATGAAAATGAATACAAATCACAAAGAAATCTGTGGGATATGGCAAAAGAAGAGTTGAGGAGCCAAATCTTCCTCTCAGCGCATGCATCAAAAATTAGAGACAGAGCAAGTAAATAATGTCATGTTGCAAATAGAACATTTATCAAAGCATGAACAAATTGAACCTAAAGTTACTAAATGGATTGAGAAAACCGAAATAAGAGTTGAAATTAGCGACGTAGGACTAAGCGACTAAGAAAACTATAAGTAAAATTAGCAAAATAAAAACCTGTTCACCTGAAAAAACTCTGGCAAGATATAAAGAAGAGAAGAAATGAAAATCAATAGGAGTACAAATTCCACGGGACAAAACATAAAAAAATACCCAACATTCAATTATAAAGAATTATTTCCAGAATCTAAACTCAGTAAGGGAAGAAAACTTATCAGAAATGGATGAAATTTTACAGAAATATAAATTTTCCATACTGAACATAGAAAAAATATATCGATTAAAATATGCCAGTAACTTACAATGAGATAGATAAAGCAATCAGAAAGCTTCCAACAAGGAAAAGCCCAGGACCAAAGGAACATGATAAAATCTTTAAACAGGAACTAATACCCACACTCCTCAAACTCTTCAGAAAAATAGAAACAAAGGGAGCGATCCCAAAGTCATTCTATGAAGCCAATATCACATTCATCCCCAAACAGGCAAAGATCTAACAAAAAAGAGAACTACTGAAAAATTGATGTTAGGGAAATGAACACTAAGATATGTATGCAAATGTTTTATTTTCTTTATGCGATTGTTTCTAACACATTTATAATATTAGTTCTTTGTTGCTTTGTATGTCCCTCCCCCATGTTATAACCCCTGTTTTCACTGTATTTGATCCTGGTATAATTTGTGGAAGGGAAGGGGAAAAAGAAATCGTGTAAATAAGGCTACAGGTGGACCCATTACAACAATGAAATATACAAGTCTTTTATGTCAAAAATGAACTTTAAAACTTTGGTGCAGAGGGAGGGTGGGATGATTGGATGGGGGGAGAGAGGAGGATGGGAAGGGATGGGAAAGGGAAACAAAGGAGGAGACTACAATGCTTGATAAGAAATGTACTCATTATTTTGCCCATGTAATTGGAAGCGCTCTGTACAGTATTTTCACATTAAAAAAAAATATCCTTGATGAACACAGATGCAAGACTCCTCAAAAAAATTAGGCAACAGAATTTAGAAAAACATAAAAAAAAAGCATGCATTATGATCAAGTAGACTGCATCCCAGAAATGATGGTATGGTTGAACATAGGTAAATCAATAAATGTAATCCATCACACCAAGAGATCCAAGCTCAAGAATGACATAATTATCTCCATTGGCATGGAAAAGGCCTTGGATAAAATACAATATTCATTCATGTTAAAAGATCTTGAGACCATAGTTATAGACAAAACATTCTTTGAAACAATAAAATCTATATATGGCAGACCAATAGCCAATATTATACTTAATGGGGAAAAACAAATAACAATTCCCCTAAAATCAGGAAGAAGGCAAGGATGCTCAATCTCACCACTTCTTTTTATTACAGTTCTGGAATCCTTACTCAGAGTAATAAAGCAAGCAAAAGACACTAAAGGGATCTGCATAGAAAAGGAGGAATTGAAACTATCTCTTTTTGCAGATGACAAGATATTATACCTCATGTGTCCCCAAAACTCCAGCCCCAAACCTTTAGAACTTGTAAAACACCTTGGCAAAGTAAGAAGCTACACAATTAACCCAAAATATCAGTTGTCTTTCTGTACTCTAAGAACGTACAAGTAGAAAGGGAAATCAAGGAACGATTCCCATTCAAAGTAACCTCAAAAAGATAAAATATTTAGGAATTAACATTAACCAGAGATGTAAAGAAACTGTTTAATGAAAACTATAAAAACTTAAAGAAAGAAATCGTAGAGGATTCCAGGAAATGGAAAAATCTTCCATGTTTTTAGATAGGCAGATTTAATATGAGGAAAATGACGATACTGCCTAAATTAATATACAAATTCAATACAATTCCCATTAAATTCCCAATGACATAATATATTAAACTCGAGAAAACAGTCCAAAAATTCATAGACAAAACCATTCTATGGAGAAACCCTAACAACACTTGAGAAATGATGATATGGTTCTCAAACTATACTATAGAGCCATAATAATAAAAAGAGAAACTTGGTACTGGCAAAAAACAAAAACAAAAAAAAAAAAACTCAGCCCCAAAGTCCATTGGAATTGATTAGAGGATCCAGAAATAAAACCCCATTCTTACAGTCAGCTGATATTAGACAAAGAAGCAAAGACATACAGTGTAAGAAGCACAGCTTCTTCAACTACTGGTGCTGAGGAAACTTGGCATTCATATGCAAAAAACTAAAAATGGATCCTACATCAACTCCAAATGAAGACATTATCATCAAACGTGAAATTCTGAAACTACTTCAGGACAGAGAAGGAGAAACACGAAGTTAAAGGCACAGGCAGGACGTTCCTGAACAGAGTCACAGGGTCAAAACAAATTAGAGAGATTCCTCAACTGGGACTACCTTAATTAAAAATGTTTCTGCGCAGTTAAAGACATAGAAACCAAACTGGAAAGACAGACAACTAATTGAGAAAAACAATTTCCCCATGATATATCCAGTATATACAGGGAACTCAAGAACATAATCCTTCCAAAAACTAACAACCCAATTTCTAAATAGCCAAGGGAACTCAAGACAGACTTGTCAGAAGAGATAAAAATAGCAAAGAAACACATGCGGAAATGTTCATCATCCTTGGCTGTAAAGGAAATGCAAATAAGGACAACCCTGAGATATCACCTTAACCAATCAGAATGGTCCACATCCTAAATTCAGCCAAGGACAAATGCTGGAATGGAAGCAGAGAAAGAAGAACACTACTGCACTGTTGTTGGAAATATACATTAATACAAACACTGTGAAACAGTATGGAGATACCTCCACTTCTCTTCAATGTAGTATTAGAATGCCGTGCTACATCAGTAAGACATGATGAACCAGAGAAAGATGAATTAAAAAAAAAAAGATGAACCCCACGGACTCTACTCTACTCACGGACTCTACTCTACTCTACTTATTTAAGCTGATATGAAACTTTGGCAAATTAGGAGTGCATAAAATTAACTCTCAAAAACAATGGCTTTTCAGTATGCCAACAATTAGAAGAATGCAGCTGAAATCAGTAAAGTAACTCCTTTTGTGACACTGTCACAAAAAATAATACACTTAGGAGTTAACTTAACTAAAGAAGTGAAGGATCTCTAAGATGTAAACTTAAATTATCTGCAAAAGGATATCAAAGGAGAACTTAGGAAGTGTAAAACCTTTCATACTCTTGGATTTGAAAGATATACAGTGAAAATGACAATACTTCCCATGGCTATCTATAAATTGAATGCGAATCTTATCAATATTCCAACTTCATTCTTCAATGAAATAGAAGAAGCAATCCAAAAAATTATATGGAACAATAAAGACCCTGAATAGCAAATACAATAAGAGAAATAACTGTGCTGGATGAATATCAACACCAAATTTCAAATTCTATTACAAACCCATAAAATCAAAATATCTTGGTACTTGCATAAGAACAGACCTAAGGACCAATGGAATAAAATTGAAATCCAAGTAATGATCCCACAGACCAATACAGCTAATCTTTGATAAGGGAGCTAAAAGAATAGAATGAAAGAAAGACAGCCTCTTCAGTACTTGCAAAATTGGTTAATCACCAGAATCACCTCCAAGTGGATCAAAGAACTCAAAGTCAAAGGATCCACCCTGAAAACATTACAACAAGCAATTGGAGAAACCCTAGGTCTGCTTGACACAGACTGACATTTTAATAGAGACCCAGAAAAACAACAAATCAAAGAATAGATGGACAAATGGAATTGCATGAAGCTGCAGAGATCTTGCATGGCAAATTACATAGCTAACAAGATCAGAAGAAAGCCCATGGATTGGGAGATCTTCACTAGCTATTCAATGGACCACAGCCTCATATATAAATATATTTGGAAGTTGAAAATGTCAATTCTATAAGAAACAACTGCTTAGGAGGGAGAGGAAGATGGTAAAGGAGAAGCTGGAGGCTAAACAAGCTCTTGCATAGAAAGTAGACTTAGTGTTCCGGTGAAGTCATATGCTAGAGAATCACACCAACTTTGCCATCACACTACAGAGTTTGGCCAGGGAGGGAAAATCCAGGAAAGGACACAGGTAGGAGCACTTGCTGGTAGCCCCAGCTGTGGCGGCAGCAGTGGCAGTGGTGGCTGTAGCCTCCATACCTACAACACAGAGAGTTCAGGAAAAAGGTGCCAGACACTGCAGGGGAGTGGATTTTACTCAACACCAGCAAGAACTGACAAGTAGCAGATATATTCATCCTGCAGTTCACAGAAAAGAGATATGCCAGGAGCCAAGAATCTGGAGTGAGTAGAACACTGACATCTTTACTGCTTCTCCCCTACTACTGAGAACTCCATCATTTATACTGACAAAGGCCTAGCTGAGCCTCTAGCTCCAACTCAGGCCTTAGAAGAAAACAAAAAAGTCATTTATCAGGTCACAGGAACCTGACTTGACCTCCCAGGCTCAGCTCCACACAGGGGAAAGTCACCCTGCTTAGGAATAGGTAACTTCGCCCCTGGAGGACTGACATTCTTCACTGGGTATACAGAGCTAGAGGCTGCTGCTCTCTACAGCAGCCTAGACAGACAAACAATTGAAACTCAGTAAACATAAACCCTGAGAATGGCTCCAGGTTGGGGTCTGTGAGTGTCTCAGGAATTAACCCCTCAGGAAAAAGCTGTTTGCTGAAAGGCCTCAACCCTACCCAGAACCTAGCCTCTTCATAGCATCTCCAAACTAAAGGAAACATCCAGCTCATTCTTTTGTGATACTCAAAGCAGTTCTCCCTCTCACTGAAATAGGCTGGGATGAGGATCACAAAATCTGTGTAAAGCAGAGCATTTTTCTGCCTGCTCAAACAAACTGACTTAAGAAACCTATCAAGACAAAGGAAAACCAAATACCACAAGCAGACCAGAGACTACCAAGGGACAGGTTATGGACCCAGGGGAGATACACGATCTCCTCCACCAAAAAACCCCAAAGAACTCCTTTTT
This sequence comes from Dipodomys spectabilis, assembly GCF_019054845.1. NCBI lineage: Eukaryota > Metazoa > Chordata > Mammalia > Rodentia > Heteromyidae > Dipodomys > Dipodomys spectabilis. Next base: position 656,022 of record NW_024871249.1, on the reverse strand, counting down.
GTACCTTTTTTAAATTTAAATTAAAAAATGTTTTCTATTCATCTTTTCTTCCCTTCATAACTTTTATTTTAGGTGTATATGGGTATTGCATACTTCGTTTTTATTTATTTATTGACATTTGGGTCCTTCTTTGCATTCTTTTCATGTTTTTCTCTTTCTTTCTTTTTTTGATGACTTAATTACTGTTTGCTTATTGCCAGATAAACACCCATCTTCAAACATTAAATCTAATTCCCCATTACATATTTAATGCAGAAATTTATTACTTGATTCACAAGCTCTTAGGCATCACTACTTTAATAGAAGTATTTTTTCTTTATATCTATATCATTAATTATAATTAGTATAATTAATAACTAATTTTAAGAAATTTTATTTTTTATTTTTTCATGTCTCCTTAATATCCCTCCCCTCCTCTCATCCTATCTTTTTCTTCCATCAATATGATTAATTTAGACTGAGGTAATTGTTAAGTGCTTCACTTTTTAAATTTAAATTTTTGTTTTTCCATTTTTTCTTTTTTAAAAATCTTTCTACTATCATACTGTCCAATTCATTTCCCAATCTGGAATTGGACTTGGTTAAATTCACTCTCCTTTTACCTCTCCACATCTATTTTATCCTTTTTTCTCCACCTTTCTCCCTAAACCTAATCATTTCTGGTTTGCTAAATCCTTCTTTCATCTTCTTAGCCGATTAGTCCATAGCTGTTTGATGTTGAATAGATTGTATCTTTTGAACTATGTTTTTATCTGAAGCCATTTTTACTGTGCAACTACAGGATTCTGGTTGAAGCTTGCCTTAAAATTGTGCTCTAACACAAAATTGGTGTTATTTTTATACCAAATGGGCAGGAAAAGCTAGAGAAACACAAGAACAATTGCAAGTTCAGGTATACCAATTCCTATTCTTGATAATCAGGTGACAGAAGAGTTAATAAATAATCCAGAGGAGAATTCCCAAAAGGTTGTACAAACATGATTAGTAAACATGGTGTACAAAAAGATTGAAAACCTGCAAAGCACTCCGGTTGAGCATGATACGGAGCAAGAGGAGAGAACCCAAAAATTAATAAAGGAATTTCATGCTTGTAAGGAAGCTACTCAAAAGATTAATACAGGAATGGAGTTATCAGGTTGAGAACAGTCAAAGGGAAATACAGGAAATGCATGAGCAGGCTGAGAACAGTCAAAGAAAAACACAGGAATTGTGTGAGCAGGATGAGGACTTTTGAAGAGAAAACAGGAATGGCGTGTATATGAGAAATCTAATGAAAGAGTAATACAGAAATTGGGAGAGTGAGAGGAGAATAGACAAAGATCAATAGAGGTAATCATGGAGCCCGTAAATAGACGGTGAAAGAATTCAGGGATACAAATAGGGAATGGGGAATGGAGCCCAACAGAAGGAATGGGAGTCCAAGGAAAAAATAACCAATCAACTAAGTGATTTCAGAATAAACAATGAACACCAAATTAAGGAAGTAATGAAGTTCACACAAGATCTAAAACAAAGATGCAACAAAGAATTTGAAGCCATTGAAGCTGACCAATTAGAAGGAAAAGCAATAAAAAAAAAAAAAAAAAGTAGAAAGCCTGGGTTAGACCATGCAGAGGATCAAACCTTGGGGATTGAAGACAGCATAACTATTATAGAGAAAGAATATACAAATATCCAAGAAAAATCCAAGAAATATATAAGATCCATTCAATATTTGGAAGATACTATCAGAAGGACTCGTCTGTGGATAATGGTTGCAGAGAAGCCCGAAGAGACAGAAGTTAATGGTCTAGGAAATATATATAAAGGGATCTTAGCAGAGAACTTTCCAAAAATGCAAAAAGATAGTCTCATTCAGATACAAGAAGCTTTTAGAACCCCAAATAGAACAGATCAGAACCGGACCTCCCACCATCACAGAATAATATTTACAGGATCAATTAAGGAAAAGATCCTTAATTTGTTTTGTTTCTTAAAAAGTCTGTCTAGGAGAAAAGATCAATCAATTAGAATCACCTCAGATTGTTCTGCAGAGACAATTAAAGCAAGAAAAGCCTGAAATGATATATGCCATGCATTAAACCTAAACAACTATCAACCAAGAATACTGTACCCACGTAAACTCTCCTTCATAACAAAAGGTCAAATAAAAAACTTACACAGCGAAGAAAAATTGAAACGATATATCTCCACCAATCCAGCCCTACAAAAGTTGCTTAAAGATGTCTTACACAGAGAAAACCAACAAGACCACAAAAAAGGCCATGAAACTACATCTAAATTGAGAATCCAAGAACCAAATGAAGAAACAGTTCTGGAAGCCCCCAAGAGGTTGATAACATGGCAGAAAATACCAAACCCCTCACAGTCCACTCTCAATATTAACAGACTAAGCTCTCCAATAAAACGACAGAGACTGTCTAGATGGATTAGAAAGCAAACTCCTTCTATCTGCCGCCTTCAGGAGTCACACCTTGCCCATAAAAACAAACAAACTTTTGAAAGTGAAAGGATAGAACAAAAATATACCAAGCAAATGGTCCCCATAAACAGGCAGGAATTGCAATCTTAGTATTAGATAAAATAGAGTTCAAATTAAAATTAGGGAGAAGAGATAAAGATGGTACTTACATACTAATTAAGGGATCTCTCATTCAGGAGGATTTTATATTATAAATATCTATTCGCCAAACAACGTAGTGCCCAAGTTATCCAAGAAACACTACTTTGCTTCAAATTTCACATAGATCCAAAGAAATTAATTGTTGGGAATATTAACACACCACTACCTCCAATAGATAGATCAACTTGGCAAAAACTAAACAGAGAAAGTGCAGATCTAAACAACTGCATACGTCAACTAGACTTAACAGACATCTACTGAATATTTTACCCAGCAGCATCAGAATACACATTTTTCTCAGCAGCACATGGAACATTTTCCAAAATAGACCACATTTTATGTCACTTAGCAAACTTGTCCAAATTCACAAACATTGAAGTTATACATTGCATTCTCTCAGACAAGAAGGGAATAAATGTACACATTATCCTGCCCATGTAATTGTAACTCCTCTGTACAGTATGTTCACAAATAAAATTAAATTAAATTAAAAAAAAAGAAGGGAATAAAAATAGAACTCAACACCAAAATCCATCAAGGAAAGTCCTATAACATATGGAGACTAAACAACACACTATTGAATCACCAGTGGGTCATGAAAGAGATTAGAGAGGAAATTCAAAAGTTCAGAATATTCAACAAAAATGAACACACAGATTACCAGCTCCTCTGGGACACAGTTAAGGCAGTACTCAGAGGCAAGTTAGAGCTCTGAGTTCCTACATCAACAAATTGGAGAGATATGAAATCAACAGTACAATGACACATCAGAACCACTTTGAAAAAGAGCAGTAAGCTAAAACCCAATCCAGTAAATGGAAATATATAATAAAATTAAATCAGAATTGAGCGAATTTGAATCCAAAAAACTATCAAAAGAATCAACAAAACAAAGAGTTGGTTCTTGCAAAAAATTATCAAAATGACAGACCCTTAGAAAATCTTATCAGCAAAGGAAGCGCACACACTCAAATTATTCAACTCAGAGATGAGAATGGAAACATCACTACAGAAACAACCAAGATTCAGAACATTATAAGGGAATACTACTCAATCCTTTATGCTAATAAGTTTGAGAATTTGGCAGAAATTGACCTTTTCCTAGCAAATATTGAGATGTGAAAACTAAACCAAGATGAGTTAAACCAACTTAACTAGCCATATCAAGCATTGAAATAGAAACAGCAATAAACGACTTCTATCTAAGAAAAACCCAGGCCCACATGGATTTACAGTGGAATTCTACAAGGCCTTCAAAACGGAGAATTCTACAAGGCCTTCAAACCAGACCTCACTCCAATACTCCTCCAATTCTTCAATGAATTTGAAAGAGAATGTTCACCTCCAAACTCATTGTATTAAGCCATCATAACCCTCATCCCAAAACCAGACAGGGATTCTTCAAAAAACAAAACTAAAGTTGCATTTCTTTGATGAACATTGACACAAAACTTCTCAACAAACTTTTGGCTACTCGACTTCAACAATTCATCCATATACCACGATCAAACAGTATTCTCTTGAAGGATGCAAAGTGGGTTCAATATATGCAAATCAATTAATATAATTCATCACATCGAAAAGAGCAAGGATAAGAACCACATTGTTCTCCGAATTGATGCAGAAAAGCATTTAATAGAACCAACACACCTTTTTGAAGAAAGTTCTGGGAAAACTAGGACTCCGGGGAACATTCCTCAATACAAGAAAGGCTGTGTAAGACAAACGTACAACCAGCATTATACTCATTGGTGAAAAACTAAAGCCATTTCCCCTTAGCTCAGGAACAAGACACAGATGTCCATTCTATCTACTGCTCTTCAATTTAGTATTGGAATGCCTAGCTCCAGCAATAAGAGAAGATGCAAACATAAAAGGTATCCAAACAGGGAAAGATGAAGCAAAACTCTCCCTCTTTGCAGATGACATGATTTGGTATTTAAAGACTTCCATAGACTCCACTCCCAAATTACTCAATCTGATTGACAACTTTGGCAAAGTAGCAGGGTATAAAAGTAACCCTCAAAAATTAATGATTTTCTGTATGGCAACAATGAGAAAAGCATGGCTGAAATCAGGAAGGCAATTCCATTCGAAATACTCCACAAAAAATAAAATAACTAAGAATTAACTTAAACAAATAAGTGAAGGACCTCAATCATGAAAACTTTAAAAACCTGAAAAAGAAAATCAAAATAGAACTTAGAACATGGGAAAACCTCCCATGCTCCTGGATTGAAAGGATAAATATTGTCAAAATGGCTATACTTCCCAAGGCTATCTACAAATTCAATGTGCTACCTATCAATATTCCAAACTCATTCTTCAAGAAAATAAAAGAGGCATTCCAAAAATTCATATGGAACAATTAAAGACAACAAATAGCAAAAACGATCCTTAACGGAAAGGATAGTGCTGGAGGAATATCAATACCAAATTTAAAACTCTACTACAAAGCCATAGTATTTAAAACAGCTTGGAACAGGCACTAGAACAGACCTCAGGACCAATGGAACAGAATTGAAAACCCAAAAATGAACCCACATAGCTATAGTTATCAATTGTTCGATAAGGGATTTAAAAAAATAGAATGGAAGAACGACAGCCTCTTCAGTAAATGGTGCTGCCAAAATTGATGAATCACTTGTAGAAAACTAAAGCTAGATCCTTATATATCACCCTCCACCAAAATCAACTCCAAATGGATCAAAGACTTCGGAGTCAAAGCAGACACTCTGAAAACATTACAGGATGGAATAGGAGAAACCCGAGGTCTCCTTGGCACAGGCCGAACTTTTCTTAATGAAGACCCAGAAGCACAACAAATCCAAGAAAGGTTGGGCAAATGGGATTGTATGAAATTGCAGAGCTTCTGCATGGCAAAGGACATAGCTAGCAAGATCAATAGAATGCCAACAGATTGGAAGAAGATTTTCACTAGCAATACAATGAACAAGGGTCTCATATCTAAAATATACCTGGAACTCAAAATGTTAAATCCCACAACAACAAATCTTCAAAGAAACAACTGTCCAATTAATAAATGGGCTAAAGAATTAAAGAGAAACTTCTCTGAAAAGGAAAGAAGAATGGCCAATAGGTTCATGAAGAAATGTTCAACATCCCTAGCCATAAAAGAAATGCAAATCAAAAAAACGCTGAGATACCACCTCACCTGATTTAGAATGGCTATATTCAAGAACTCTAATAACAACAGATGCTGGAGGGGATGTGGACAGAAGGGATCCTTACTACCTTGTTGGTGGGAATGTAAACTTGTTCAACCACTTTGGCAACTAGTATGGAGGTTCCTAAAAAGACTCCATATAGAGTTCCCTTATGACCCAGCAATCATACTTTTGGGCATTTACCCAAATGATCACAAACAAAACTACACTAAATCTACCTGTACAACTATGTTTATTGCAGCATTATTTATCAAAGCTAAGATATGGAACCAACTCAGAAACCCTTCAATAGATGAATGGATCAAGAAAATGTAGTATATATACACAAAGGAATTCAATGTCTCCATCAGAAAGAATGACATTGCCCCACTTGTTAGGAAATGGAAAGACACGGCAAAAGGTATATTAAGTGAAGTAAGCAAGGCCCAAAGAAGCATAGGTGTCATGGTTTGCCTTATTTGCATTAATTAGTATATGTGTGAGCGATGAAATTAAACCAAGACAAGGACTAGAATGCTTTTTTTCTTGCTTTTTTTTCTAACATATTCATAAAATGAGTTCTTTTTGTTTTGTATGTCACTTCCCCATGGCATATCGCCTGTTTTCACTGTATTTGATGTTGGTATAATTTGTGGAAGTGAAGGGAATAAACAAATTGTTTAAATAGGGATACAGGTGGACCCATTGCAACAATGACATGTACAAGACATTAAGTTGAAAACCAAATTTTACAACTTCGCCACACTCGCAGTGTGGGACTGTAGATGGTGGGGGTGGTAGATGGAAAGGAATGAGAAAGGGAAACAAAGGTGGAGGCAACAAAGCACGATAACAAATGCACTCATTACCTTTCTCATGTAAATGTAACCTGTCCGTATGGTATTTTCACAATAAAAAAAAAACACAGAATGAATAGTTCACGTCCAAATGAAAAGTTTTTGGCATCCATTCACATTATTCCTTTACTGAATACTCACTCATTTCTATTCTGAATTTTCGTAACAATGTTTGCTAAAATGAAGTGGGTTTTTGTCTTCCACGTTTAGTCCAGAAGTGAGCACTTCCTTTGTTGTATTGTGTCTGTCAGAAGTGAGGCTGATGGGCTGAACTTAATGACGGTGGCCAGACCTAGGGAAGCCATTATGCAGACGTAGCTCTTGCTGTGGAAATCCTACACAAGCTGTTGCTTTGGGGAGGAAGAAATCCTGAATTCTTTGGTGAATCCAGTTAACTGAAGGAAAAAGGTAAGAGTCCTTCACCCTCCTTTACTTCTTCTGTCTTATACTTGTAAACTATCTCTTTGGCTCTTGTATGTGACTGGAACATTTCTCGCTTCCTACTTGACATCCCAAGATGTAGTTCTTATAATTTTCTCCCATTAGGCTCTGTTGGTCCAGGAGTAAAATATTACAAATTATTTCCTCAGAAAAAATAACTATTTTCATTCTGGCGAATGTGAAATTAACTTCTATTCCTGTCACTTTTAAGTCAGTCAAAGCAATCATATGCTTAATATCTCCTGGCTCTGCTTCATGGCCTAGACACTGGACTACAGAAATTTACTAACTATTGAACCACAGCCCCAATCTCAAACTTTGATTCTCAAAAATCTCAATGATTCTTTTATTCTGCAATGCACTTCTCAACAAAGCAGTTTCCTGAATAATAATCCCTACTCACTCTATAATCTGAAGACACAGCAAGACATATATGTAAGAGTGTCAAATTGTCCTTAAGATTACTATATATTTTCAATCTGTTTTGCATATTTGTAAAAAGGATTAGAAATTTGTTAATTCATACATCCAAAATTAAAAAAAAACTTCCAAATTAGCACAAAAATTTTCATGACACATCATCCTCTAATTGTTTGGTATGATGGAGAAATTAATGCCTGAAAAATATGCAATTTGTTGAGTTTAAAAGCTAAATATTTCTTTTTTTAATTTTATTTTATTTTTTGTGAACATACTGTACAGAGGGTTTACAATTGCATGGGCAGGATAATGCGTACATTTCTTATAAAACATTGTAGCCTCCTCCTTTGTTTACCCATAAGTGACCCTAATCTGTGAAGTAGATAGAGATATCAATGTTTTCATTTCATGTGTGTGTTGCATCAAAAAGTATTAGAGATGAATTCGTTCTACCAGGTTGTTTGTCAAATAATTGAGGAAATCACAATATGTAAGATGTGATTTTGAAGTATTTAGTTAGGTTTTCCCTCAGAGAATTTTTCTATCTGCAGAACTTGCTGATATTTACCTGCCTGTCACAATGGAAGAAGGGAAACATGTGTACCCATTTCTTTTGTGAAATTATTTTAAATGGTCTAGTTCATGTTATTTTAGGGAATCACGGAAGGTTTATTCACAGGAACAGAGACAACAGGATTTTTCCTGATTGTGTCTCAAGTTGTAGTTGTACTGATAATTATAATTGGAACTTGTCATATGGTAGATTGAAAGGTAAAAAAATGTATGTAAATTATGGGCACGTTCTACATTGAAATGTAAGAATGTTTATATTTATAAATAAACTCTCTTCAATGGGATGTGTGCTCTCAGAAGATAACGCAAGCTAACAGTTCCATTTGACCCAAAGCAACAATTATTTAAATAGAAGAACATTTTTCATAATGCTAAAATGTAAGAACTACCTAGTAGGAAATGAGAGTACATCAGAAGTTAAATTCCAGAGTAATACTCTTTGCACTATTTTGAATCTACACTCTCCAAATAGGGATTTCTGAGTTACAGTATAATTCATAAGAGAAATAACAGTGAAGATTTGTATTTCCCCCAACATATTGATTTTTGCTGAGGTAGTTTTTTTTTTTTTTAATTTTCAGAGGAATCTGTGGATCCAGAGAGGTTAAATTGCAATATCCCTATGGTAAAAATCACAAAATCAGATCATGCAGTTTCCCATACCATTTGGTGGAATGTAGAAAGATATTTAATTGGAACATGTAGATATTCCATACTTTCTTTAGTTCATGGATAAATTTGATTATATTTTAAGATAAATTGTTGGAAATAAATGTGAAACATGTGAAAGAATGTGTGTGGCAGAAATGTCATGGAGATATATTTGTACTTCTTCTGAAATCTCCACAGCATGTAATGGAATGTAAGACAATGGAAGTCCAACTTCATACTTCTTCAGTTGGATTTCTAGATCTCCATTGAAAGCAAAACGTAGGCAACATGTTTTGTGTGGACAATTATTTCAAACTGTGTATGCCATGTTTAGAGATGGTTTCCTATACTTTCCCAAAATGTTAAAGTAATGCCATTCTTCAATACTAAATCATTTTGTTAAGACACATACTGTATTACCATATGTTCTAGAATTCAGTTTTCAGACCATGTTCAACAACTGTTAACATGAGAGATGTATTGTGTCTCTTTTCTATAGTTAGGGTACTGAGTACAAAATTGCTCTTTATTTTGGTCAAAAATTTCACAATACTTGAAGTTTGACAGCATATTTTTTTTTTGGTTTGTTAATTGAACCTGCAGAGCTTCTTCATGACCAAGGACACAGCTAAAAATGTAAATATAAAGCCAGAAGACTGGGAGAAGATCTTCAGATGCCAAGAAATAAAATGGTCTTAGAGCTAACATATAATGTAATTCAACCAGCTCCCACCCCCCCCACCATAAAAAAAATCCAATCTATAATGATGCTCTATGGCAAGAAGTCTAAAGAGAGACTTCAGTGATGGAGAATGACCAAAGGACCTATGAAGAAATGTTCTACATCTCTGACAATAAAATCAATGCAAATCAAGTCAACATTGAGATTGCAACGCATTCCATTAGCATGGCAAAGTCATGTTAATTGCAACATTATTTACCACAGGGAAAATAAGGAATCACCCCTGATGCCTGAGTGTAGATAAATGGATCAAGAAAATGTGGCATATATACACAATGGAATTGGATTTTCCACCAGAAAGAATGCCACAGTCCCATTTGTAACAAATTGGAAAGAGTAGAAAAACAAACAAACAAAAAACCCTATGAATTCAAGGAGTCCAGACCCAAACAAACCTATGCGCCATAGTTTCTCTTATTTGTAAAATCTGGTATATGTCCATTTTAGTCCCAAAGAAGGATCACAATAGCTTAATAATAATATATGTAAGACCATAGAAGATTAGGCTAAGCAAAATGAATTCTAGATACAAAATAAATTGCTTTTCGTCCCTGATATTTTTTAAAGGAATCTGTGGAGCTGTTTCTTTTTACTTACGTTTTTTCCTTTATTTTCCTATGTTTTGTACAATGCTGTCATTGTACTTGGTTTTGGTACACTGTGTATTACATTTAATTTAATCAGAATTAGGCATGGGAATGGGAATGTCAAAATCAGGGACAAAGGAGAGAGGGTGAACAAAATAAGAACAATCCCAACAAAATAATACTTTGGAAATACACATTACACCTAGTGGGAAGAAATGGATATTTTAGCTGAAGAACAGTGTGGGAAAAATAAAGTAAGAACATATAAGGAGAAAAGTACTCATTCACTCTCTTACATATGTAAATCTAATCCCTCTGTACATCACCTTGACAAGATTCTATTTTAAAAAAGATTATTGATAAATACAACTCAATTCTCATAAATTTACGCATAGATACTTAAGTCAATGGGTTTGTATTACATATATATACATGTGGAAATAATCTTGTTCCCTTAACATGCCTAAAAGCACAGAAAAGACACAGGTTTCCTTGTCAACAGCTTGCAAGCCAAAGTTGTCAACTGAATGTTGAAATCATTTTTGTTCAAATATTTCTGTACGAATCCCAATACTCATTTGAAATTGCAAACCAGGAGAAATCCTGATGCTCAAATATGCTCTAAAAAGAAACCTTAACATTTTCATACCTATCATAAATGTGAACAAGATTCTCAAATGTGAAATTTCCTCTTCTGCAATCAAATATTTCAACTCTTTTGATTACATAGGGTTAATAACCACTAATAAGTAATTTTTGGCAAGGAAGTTCTTCCTAAAATAAGCTTTAAAGGCTATTCTATTTATCAGTAGGAAAGCTGTGGAATAGGAATGCAAATGAACCATAAAATGTTGGTTGTAGGTCCACAAATATGAGGGGTAAATGACACACAAGCTAAAAACAAACCTTCATTGAAAACGGTTTTTTGAACTGGTCTTGAATTATAATCCAAAATTACAGATTAATCTATCTTCAACAGTTTAGAAATGTACTGGAAAATTCTCAAGTGATGCACATATTCATATCTGATAAATCACAGATTCTCTGTACAAAATATGATACCTTCAAAAGTGCACTTTGTCCCCTAAACCAAAAAACTGGTTGATATCGTATGTACCCCTACAATAATCTACTTTTTTCCCCTGCTACAAGCAATGGGGAGAAGTCATAGTATTCTGCAGATTACATAACACATGAAGAATATTGAGAAGATTTGCAATATTGTGACTTGAAAAAGTGTTGCAAAATTAGGTGGTTTAACAAACCCATAAACTTTCCCTACCCATTCTTGTGTTTGGAACACAGAAGTTGATCTGAAATTTTTATAAGGGACCAAATATAAGTATATATTTCTGATATTTTTATTATGTTCTACAGCAATAAGGAGTGAAATGAAACATATTATTCCAAGACAAACATAAATATTGTGATGGTTCCACTTACATTCAGAATTTAGGAAACAGTACTTTCCTCAGTTACCTTTCTTCACCCAACAACCTGAGAATCCTAAGTAATGGGCACTTGGCTCTGTCCAATGTGTCCCTGAAAGATGCGCTTCTGTCTTCCATACCCTTCAATTCCACATTTTGTTTCATTGGGTGTTCACGAATTAGGCACAATTATTCCTTTTGTAAAATAATCAGTATTCTTGACTCCCCCTAAGATCAGAAGGAAGCTAAATTTTTTCTATTTGCCTTGAAAATTCTCTGTAACTCTTGTCCCTGCCATTGCAGGACAAAACAAAAATATAACTTTTGCATTCTCTGGAGAGACATAATTCCAAATCCCATGTTCATGTCTCAATATTATCAAAGATTCCTTTTTACATTGGTTCATATGTGCTCTCAGTAAGTCGTTCATGGAAAATTCTTGATAGTTCATAGCACACTGGTAAGAATTAAGGTATATGCATGAAATGGCTATTAATATCACACATTCTCCTCATATGGAAACCCCTTTGTAAAGGGTTTGATTCTTCTCGAAGGTAAATTTTCAATGGAATGATTCTGAATTTTGTAATTTTGCAAAGCTCTATAAAATTCCTTCAAAAATGCCATCTCATCATAAGGCAGTGAGTATTTTGAAGCATTTCTGCCAATCATTAAGCTTTTAGGACCTATTGTGAATGCTTCTTCCTTTTGTCTTCCTTTCTTTTTTTTTTTTTTTGTCATGGAGTTTGTACTCTGAGCTTCGGAGTTGTCCCTGAACACTGCAGCTCAAGGCTTGAACTCTGCCACTTTGAAATAGAATGCCATTTTTTGTTTTCTAATGGTTATTTGGAGACAAAATTCTCACTGACATTCCTACCCATGCTGGCTTTGAAGCTTCTTCCTCAGATCTCAGCTTCTTAAGTACCCAGGAATACAGGGCTGAGCTACCGATGCTCAGCTGTTCTTATACTTCTCTAATAAAATACCACAGTAATAACGTTTTTTAAAACTACATTTTTTATTGTAGAAACGCACATTAGTTACAGTTGCATGAACAAGGTCCTGAGTACATTCCCTATCAAGCATTGTTACCCCTCCTTTGATTTTCCCCTACTTTCCCTTTCCACCCACCTCTACAACTACACTCCCTCATCTTCTATCCTCCTGCCCTTCCTAAATTATAAAGTTTGTTTTTCACCATAGTGTCTTGTATATCTCATTGCTACAATAGGTCAACTTGTATTCCTATTTAAGCAATTTGTATTTTCCCTTCCCCTCTCCAAGCTAGAGAATTGTATATACAAGCTACAGGGCACCGATGTAAAATACAGTGAAAACAGGAGTTATACTGTGGGGGAGGAACATACAAAGAAACAAAAAAACCGCACGATGCATTATAAATATGTTAGGAACAAATAACAAGAAAGAAAAAAAAAACACTTATGTCCCTGTGTTGCGGTTCATTTCACTTATCATCATCTTATCTGAACTTTTCTGCTTCTCTCAGACATATACAAGTTATTGCAAATAAGGGAACCCATACGACCTATATTTCTATGGGCCTGGCTTCCTGCACATAATAAAAATTTTCCAAGTCTTTCTGTTTCCTTAAAAATGGGGCTATGTCATTCTTTCCTATGAAGGCATAAAAAGAAAGGCATAAAAGAAAATGTGTTATATATGCAGAGTAGTAACTTTGAAATCATCTGCGGGAACTATATATTGAAAATTTTTGCATCATCTTTGAAGAAAAGATTTGCATATAAGTGTTCCATTCCACTTTGTGTTGCTTCTTTGGAGGAGGAAACCTAGGTTTTAATGAGGAAAGAAAATGAAAATTTTCAGACAATATAATGCTAAAACCAACAACCATGAGCATAATATTTTTGAAGACGTAAGAAAATTATATTTTGAGTAGAACAGGATTCTTTCATTTAAATGAGACTAATTTAATAGCCCATGTTTTTCATTTTTAACCGTTAAATTTAAGAACGTATATACCTCTGAAAGGGTTCTAAGATTTACTTCTTTGTTATAAGATTAGACACAGTTTCTACAGACTATTTGATATTTACACAGTGAAACATATAACTCATCTAATATTCCCTTATTGAATACAATAACTTTGTAAACAATAATTCTTATTCAAAGCTGCACAAAACTTACTAGTTCACAACATTCATTATTCCTCACTCTTCCCACATTTATCCTTCTAACCCTCATTAAGAAATGCTGAAGTAGTCCCTGCTCTTAGTCCAGATGGAAGATCCTGACAAGTTTTGGATGAATGACATGATAGTGATAAAAGCTTCTTCTTATGAGTACATGTCTTCAGTAGATGACCAAGAATTTTGTGGAGTCATTAAGGAAGAACCAACTTCTATTGTTGTATATTCACCAAGGTTAGGCCTAATTTATAATATATGAATTTCTGATTTATTGTCCTGAGGTAAACTGCCATGAAAAAGAATAAATACTACACTGGCATATTAGTACACCAATCAAACCAGATTGGAGAGTAGGCACAGGAATGAGATATGAGCAGTAGGATATTTTTATATGTGAGTTAGAAAGGGTAGAAAAGCCACCATTTGTTCAATTCTACAATACCACAGGTATCAGGAAATTTAAAAGGGAAAAGATAGTGGATGCTGTGCGATCTTGCTTTTAACATTTCTTCCTGCAGGGAAATATTGACTTGCTGTAGGATGGGATGATGTTCAATAAACTGATTAATCATGACCAAGAAATTATGCTTCTATCAATGATACAATACCTGTAGCCCCATCCCTAAGGCACACTAGAAGCAAGTGATCCCTTCAGATAAGAGGTTAGCCCTTCTCTCTCCAGAGATTAAGGTCTCCAGTTCTGCTTAGTGGTTTACTTTACTTTGACACACAGAAAAAAAGCTCATTTTATTTTCAATCTTCTAGCATGTACTAGTTTACGTTCTTCACCTCTTGTATATAAATAACAAATTTTCTTTTGAAAACAAGAAGATATTCATATTCCTTTTCTTGTGCCATTCAGGCATTTCACATATCTATCAGGAAGTTTGCTATCATTTAAAAGAGCATTGAAACAACAGCTTTTCAGTGTCACTTTACCGTATTTTACTTTTCTTTCATTTAAGAATCTTCATTAAGATATTCTTGTGTAGAATTTTTTAGCTGAGTCCTGGTGTTTCACACTTCCAATCCTAGCTACTCAGGAGGCTGAGAATTTAGATGGTCAATACCACCAGAAAGAGGAAAGTATATTAAAATATTATTTCTAGTGAATAACCAGAACACAGGAAGCATCAAAGTAATAGAGTGTGGGACTTGAACAAAAAGACCTTAGAGATATGGGAAGAACCCTCAGATTAAGCATTTGTACCAAAGCCTAACTGGTATGTATCATAAGATGCCAGTTGCAAAAAGGGAAATTTTAAAAGATATTATCCCTAATTGGTATTAAACATCAGTAAATATTTCACGAAAAAATTCACACATTTGAATTATGGTTGGGCATTGTTTTTGTCTGTTATTTGTTGTCAAGAAAAGTTCCACAAAATATTGGCAATACATTCTAGGCCGGGAAAGTTAACAGGCCTAACTGCACTTCATATCTTAATTTGGCACCAATATAGAGTACTTCACTGTCTTGCTCTTACTCACTAGTGGCTTTGTGAAAATCCCAGGTGGGTTAGCGTTATATCAGAAGTTGACTTCATTTTCCACTCACATTAATTTCTTAAATTTTTTAGCATAGTTTTACATACAAAGTTGTTATATCACATAAAACCATGTCATATTGGGTTTTTTTTCTTTATTTTTCTTCAGTAGTGGAGCTTGAACTCTGGTCTTGGGCACTGTTCCTGTGTTCTTCAACTGACAGCAGGTGCTCTCTCACTTTTGCCACAGTGCCACTTGTGTTTTTCTTATAGTTTATTGGAGATAAGATTCTCCTGACTTTCCTGCTGATTCCTGCTTTGAACCTTGTTCCTGAGCTCTCAGCCTCCTGAGTAGCTAGCATTACAGTACTGAGCTACTGGTGCCTGGCTCCATGTCATATTATAAGGCACATGGTTTACATAACTTTTTATGTTACATGATGAAAAATATTTTCTAAGATACATTTATCAAAATATTTATATTTTTAAACAATTACTATATTCGTGGATGGATCAATTTCATTAAGGAGAAAAGTATACTAAGCATCAGTTACTCTATTTCAAGGGCTGAAGTGTAACAATCCAATGATCATTTTTCTGGGATTATTTTTAAGGAAGAATAAATAGACTATCGAAACGAGAGTGTTGAAAAAGCAGTTCTATGTAGGTATAAACAGCATAATCATAGTTTAGATGAGTTAGTGATATAAAAACTCCAGCAGCACCCTTCTATTAAGGCCTAGCAGAATTGTAGAACTGCTCTCTAATTTCTGGCCAATATTCCATTAATTCCTCAAATTTAAATCTTTGTCTTTGCTAGGAAAGTTTTAGCACTGCTTCCTAACAGTTAATAATAAATATTGTGTTGTTACCAATGAATAGTATTCTCAAAATAAGGAATTACTTTTTAGCACCAAATAAATCTTTACAAAATTTTATATTTTACCAAAATTTCAAATGGATTTGTATGCCCCAAACACAGAAATGCCCACTGACCTTTGAAGTAGAACTTTCAAGAGAACTTTTAGACAAGAATAGACTACTGCCGTAGTTTTGAGAGAGTCATTCTATCACAGTTGATCACTGAGTAAACTAGTTAATGCAGTGTGCGGTTTAGATTTTAGTAGTTACTCATATTGTTGAAGGAACTTCAAAGAGAGAAGACATGCTGAATATTTTAATAATGTGATTTGTCAAAAACTCTATTGAACCCAGCAACATGTAAATATATTTTAGGTTGTGATATAGTGAGATACATAAATTTTAGGAAAAATTCTACATTCTGTTACAACTGTTGGCAATTTACACTTCTATCCCAAAAACCACCAAAAATATGGTATATAAAGCTAAGTTGCTGAGAAGTTAATTTAGCCAAGTGCAAATCCCATTTTTAACACTAACTGTAAGTTACTACTTTATTTTCTTGTTACATAATGAAATACTACTTCTAATTAAATTGATAAACTATACCTTCTTTTGGCTGGACATTGCACTATAATAAAAGTGTGGGGTTTTTTGTTATTAGTTTTCTTTTTCTTGTTTTATTTTTTCTTTAGGACGCTTTCATTTCCCAACCACAATGTATACTTCTCATTTCATGATGCTTGTCTTCTTCAAAGCAGAATATATTTGACAAGAATTTTTTGGGAGTAGTCATTCTGAATATCAATAAGCATGAAGTAAACATGATAATTCATTTTAGTTTTAGTTTAATTGCTTTTCAATTTTCTGCCTAAATCAATAGAATTTCACCCTTTAGAACAGAAAAAACGGTGATCATTTCTTAATACAGTGTGTTCAACTTAGCATTAGGGAATAATGCAGTCTAATATCAACCAGTATATTCTCTTAAATCCTGGTCATATTTTCTGTGCCTTTCAGGAAAGGCTATTTTTCCTTTGAGAACTCAAAAAGAAGAAAAATCTCACAATGCAAAAATTGTCATATGTGATAAAGCTACCTCTATGAAATAGAGTAATAAGGAATTTGGATGCCATAATTACTTCATTTTTGTTTTGTGGTGTTATTTTTGTCCTTTTTAAAACACGTTGTCGTGAAAAGATGCTGTACAGAAGAGTTACATTTATGTCGTTAATGGGTATATTGCTTGTGGATCATTGTTACCCCATCCTTTTTTTTCCCAATAACATTTCCTCCTCCACCTCCAATGCACTTTCTCCATCCCAATGTGGTAAACTTCATTTCCAATAGACAGTGTCCTGTGAGTATCATTATTTGAATGGGACATATTTTGTGTTCTTGTTTCAGGATTTTATTTTTCTCCTTCTCCTCGCAAATTACACCAATTCATATAGAAAACAGGTACCAAAATCAAATGCAGTGACTAGAATATACCATGGAAGGAAGAACATAATGTAGAAACAACAACAAAATTCATGTAGTAAATTAAACTCAAGGAAAACAAAGAAAAACAGCTTCTGTCCATATCTTTTTTCATTTCATGTAACATCATTTTATATAGTATTACATAAAATATCTCTATCTATCTATCTATCTATCTATCTATCTATCTATCTATCTATCTATCTATCTATCTTTCTCTATCTCTCTATCTTTATCTATAATCTATCAATCTATATCATTTTTGCTTTTCTGCTTATCTGATAATATTACTACATACATATGCCAATTATTGCAAATGATCTATTTGTGTTGATCGTTGGGAAGGGACAATGCTAATAAGTTTGAACCCACGAGATCATAACGGGTTTTAAAACTTCCTATACCAATCACATCAAGAATAGATTAAACTGGTCTTGAAAAATATTCAGTAGATACTGCTCAGGTATAGTGAGATAAAATCATTACCTGTCAATTACAACTAAGTTAAAATTTGGTTGACGATTGCAAAAATAATACGTTTTAACATATTTTCATTAATTTGGATATACATTTTTTCCATTCCTTTTGGGATGATTATAATTTGAGACTGGATTTGGTGTTCAAAAGCTAAAGGGACACAAACATTTTTTGACTAATGGATTGTAGTCTGATATGAAGTGTGGACTATATAATTATTGGCAGGAATTCAGATTCAACGATCTATATTAAACTTTCAATGTGTCATTTCAAATACACTTCATTTGGATTAATTTCAGGAGATAATCATCAGGGCCCACACTTTGAGATTTGCAGTACCCTAGTAATAAATTCATAAAGAAGGAATGTAATTTCCTTATTGAATATTAACAAAATATATCAACAAACAAAATGCATGAAATATGAAGAAGGAATTAGTCAAGGAAATCTTTCTTTCTGTCTTTCATAGAGCAAATTGAAAAAATACATATTAGATATTGTTTTCTTGAGATCAATGCAATCTTGTTTTTTCAAAATGTTTCTTCATGAGAATTTAGGAAAAAAATGCTATTGATCATTTTCTCTTACTTGACAAGGAAAAATTACACCTTCAAATATACAATTAGGATAAACGCTAAAATACTCTATAAACCTGCACATTTTGAAAGTACTGATGTGCCAGAAGCACATGCTTCCCAAGGTTATGCCAATTTTAACAATTTTGCACATGAGCTGAAGCACTAAGTACTACTTGTTTCCCACGTAATGTATTTCATTTTTCATACAAACCGGATGCTTATCTTTTTTTTCTGAAATTACAATTTGTTTTCAAATAGTATTGCCCATGAATAAAGAGTACTGTGGAACTATTCCTGTTGCTAATTAGGCTGTTCTTCAAAGCATATTTTATGCTACCTTGTGATAGAAAGAGGAACAATGTAGTTAGAATATTGGTTAGAGTATAGGGTAGCTGTGTAAGTACAGATGATGATCATCACATATGCTGGTTTTGAAAACAGGTTGTTTCTGGTGATGTGCATATTTAGTCATTAGTATTTTTCCTATTGAATAACATAAAATATTGGCAGCAATATTTGCAGAAAAATTTAACACGAGTACAATTTTTGAGCTTTATTCAAATCTAACACTTGAATCCTGGAAAGGAGAGTCTATGGGTTACCTTAAGCAATTTCTATTCCTATTGTATTGTGGAGAGACTGTAGAAAGACCAAGGAATCAATATAAGGAGAAATGTTTCACAATGCATATTAAAATGGAAAAATGTGAGAATACATACAGAGATTTAATATGTCCGACCTTCCAGACAGTCACCAATATAAGTCAAGAAACATCCATTTTTTATAAATTTCTACTAATTTGCATAAGTGTTCATGTCAGGAAAATGGAAGCCTGTTTGTGGTGAGCAAAGCATTTATAAATATTCACATTTTCTGATTCTGTGTTTGGATGTTGTCAAGGTACAAAACACCTGGACAAAGTAATTAAAGCCAGTATAGTCATTGAAATTTGTATGAACTCCTCAATTTCAGAGGTACCATAATTTCTTCATCATCAAAAAATTCAGATGTTTACCTCAGAATACTTATTTGTGAGAAACCATTTTTGAATAGTTTTTCAAATTGGTCCATGACATTCCAACTCCATAGTGCCATGAGGAAACCGTTCATTCAATCATTTTCTTTGTTACTTATCCTGTGTGCACCTTTTGCTTGATTATTGTTAAAACATATTCCAAATATTCATGAATCCTTGAATGCCATTCACTAGAATAAAACTTCAGTGATTTTTTGGTTCTTCATGAGACACTGCCCTGTCAAATTATATTTTACCAACATATACAATGTGCATGAATAATTAGTAATTGTAGCTTTCAGTAGGCTCCTTTAATGAAGAAAACCGGCTGAAGCCTACTCCATCTGCCTAGTGATTTCAAATGTAGTCTTATTTTATCTCTATTTCTTCCATTGAAAATGGTGTTAACCAAAATATCTTGTATGCAGTAGCGAATAATGCAGTAGCCTACACAAAAGAGATAGTGAAAACAGGACTAGCTAGCAGAAGGAATTAGAATGAGGATCAAATTGTAGGCTAGTCCGTAACAGGGAGAAATCCATCTACTGATCAAATTACTGAATTTTAATATAGGTGAAAGGAATTCTAATTCACTGAAGAATATAAGAATTTGGATATTGTCCTAGACTTTGACTCAATTGTCAGAAACACATGTTGGTCTGGAAGTCCAGAGATCCTGATTCTTACATGAGCTTGATTTGTCCTATCAAAACAATGATGAACATATCCACAATAGACACAAAACCTCATCTTTACTCCTGAGAAGCCTTCTGAAGGGAATCTATTCTATCAACTTCAGAGAGGGCTCCTGTCCTACTTCCTCAGATATCAAGCACTCCTATACCATCCTTTATCAGTTCCTAAGTGTCCATGTTTTTGTTTTTGCTCAAGGATTTTGTCTGATTCTACATTTAAAGACAAATCATGGCTTTTAATAGTTTTCTCCCTTCGTGGTTTTGTTAGAATTGTGTTAAACCATGTTCTATTGTTTGACACATAGCAATATTGAAATTCTTCAGTTCCTCAGGTTCACAAAAGAGCAATTCCAAACAGGGAAATTTGACAATCCACATTATCCATTCCTTATTATTTTAATAACAATTGCTTATATTCTCAGTATTGTTCACATACACTAGATATTTAATGAAGGAACTTGCCACTGAGTAATACATACTACTAATTTGCTTAAGTCTCTCTACTCCCAAAGTTTCTTGAATCTGACTCCATTATATTGGGTAGGAGATATTTTTAAAAAATTACTTGGTATTTATGAAAACTATTGCTAGCGGATCTACCTAATACTAGAATATTGACAAACTCAATGGACCACCTTCTATATGTCATTACACATGTTGATTTCACTTTTTAGAACTTTGAATTTAACTATTTTTAATAATAAATAATTTGATTTCATATTTTCTGGATATATCTGTCAGGCAAGGCTTTGATTGAAAATTCTACAAACAAGTTGTATTCTAGGATATATGCAAATTCTTCCTATTATGTGGAACCCAAATACATAAACCTACATGTATGTACATAAACCCACACATTCACTAATATTTCTTTATAGTTTAAATGCTTTTGTTTTGTGTTATATACCAACGTTAATATTTGTATATATATATATATATATATATGTGTGTGTGTGTGTGTGCGTGTGTGTGTGCGTGTGTGTGTGTGTGTGTGTATACATATATGTATATGAGACAACCATTCTGGTATCTTGTCTTTTTCTTGCTCTGTGTATTTTATATTTGCAAGTAGTTGCTTTGAGAAATCTTAGCCCACTTTACTAGTATTTTATATTAATATGTATCTAAGGTATGAATTAAAAAGTCATAAAAAGACATACAAAACATGAAGCACATAAAGTAAGGCAGAGGAATATTTTTGACATAAGTTGAATACATTTTGAAAATGTCTTGTGAAACTACTTTTTAACAAACATATTGCTAATTATCATTCCTGTATATAAAAATAAACACTGCTTGACTCATACCTATACTAGATATTGCAAATAAGGGAAACCATGGGACCTACGTTTCTTTGGGCCTGGCTTACTTCACTTAATATAATTTTTTCCAAGCCTTTCCATTTCCTAACAAATGGGGCAATGTCATTCTTTCTGATGGAGGCATAGAATTCCATTGTGTATATGTACCACATCTTCTTGATCCATTCATCTACAATGTCGGTGGGGGGTGGGGGGTGGGGGGGTATGATTGGGTGGGAGGGAGGGGGGAGGCTGGGAAGGGAGGTGAAGGGTAAACAAAGGAGGAGGCTGCAATGCTTGGTAAGAAATGTATGCATTATCCTGCCCATGTAATTGTAACCCCTCTGTACAGTATGTTCTCAAATAAAATAAAATTAAATTAAAAAAAAAATAAAAATAAAAATAAACACTGTTATACTGAGACAAACTCTACCCTTACAACAATATGAACAACTTTGCGTCAGAATGGAGTAAGAGAATGAACATGAAAGTTTTATGTATAGACTGCATTCAAACTTAACCCGAGTCAATTTGCTTTAGTAAATTAACACCATTAAGATGTGTTATGGTCACTTTTCAGCAGGCACCATTTATGAACATAAGAATTTTCCTAATGTTCAAATGATGCAACCTGTTTGTTTACTAAAAATAGCATTTTCAACTTGTACCTAGCTATCAGTAGGAAAATAAAGAAATGAAGAAGGATAGAAAATAGTAACAATTAAAGATTGATTTGTGGCTTATGAACTATAGAAAGTATATTGCTGTCTAGTCAGAACTAGCAAATAGGCCTTGAATATGAGGCCTGGCCATTTTCCTTGTGGACTGCTCTTTGAATTGCAGTCCTGGGACTTTAACTCATTGCTTGGGACCTGTACTCAGAACCTGGGGGTATAACTTGCTGTCTGGGTCTTGAACCAATGGCCTGGCCCTTGAACTCAGGATGAGCCTTGACAGTAGTGCCTGGGCCTTGAATTACCTCCTGGAATTTGAAATTACTGCAGCAGAATAAATCTTGTCTTGGGCCTTAAAGTCAGGGTCTGAGATTGACCTGGAGCACTGGACCTTGAAAACCGTGCCTGGGACTTGAACTGGAGTCCTGGGACTTGAATTCATGTTTGGGCTTGGAACTTTGACATCAGCCTGGAACTTACAGCTTTGGACTTGAACATGTGGTCTGGAATTTGAACTGGTTCCTGGACCTTGATATCTGAGCCTACAATTTTAATTTGGGACCCGATATTTTTTACTCACAGCCTTGCACTTGTACTCTTGGACTGGGACTAAATTCAAGGCCTTGGACTAGCACTCAAAACAGCATTTGAACTGGGCTCCTAGGCCTTGAACTGGGCTGGGATTAGAACTTATTTGTGGGCCTGAAGGTAAAGGCCTACGCATTGAATTCACACGCTGAACCTTGAGCTCACAGCTTGGGCCTTCATCTCAAAATGTGTTATTTGAATGGGGCCCTGCACCTTGAACTTCTGCTGGAAGTGGGAACCTGGGATTTAAACTCATAGCCTGAAACTTGAACTCATGCCTGGCCCTTGAAATCAGGACCTGGGACATGGATTGTGCCCAGAACTTTAAACTCAGGGCCTGGGACTTAAACTCTTACCCTAAGTCTTGATCTCAGGGCCTAGGACTTGAACTCAAGGCTTCAGATTTGAATTCACAGCCTAGGCTTTGAAGTTGGGACCTAGGTATTCAACTTTTTGCTGAGCTTTGATTTGGGGCCAAGGATTTGGACTTTCAGCATGGAACCTAAATTCAGGACCGGAGGATTGAACTCGGCACCTAGGACTTGAATTCCCAGGTTAAGCCATTAACTCAGGCCCTGAGCCTTCAGCTTCTAACCTGGTCCTTGAACTCAGGGCCTGAGACTTGAATTTGGAAACTGGGACTGGAAGTCCCAGTATGAGCCTTGAAATTCTGATCTACTCCTAGAACTCAGGAACTTAATCTTGAACTCAGTGCCGGGGACTTGAGTTTGAATCATAAGCAATGAACTTGGACCTTGGGTCTTGAACTATCAGCCTGGAACTTGCAATCAGGGCATGGGTCTTAAAGGCACATCCCTGGCATTTAACTTATGTCCTGGGCCTTAAACTTGGGGCCTGGAATTCGACCTTGAGAATTGAACTCAGTGTTGGGACTGGAACTTGCATGTTGGGCCATGAAATCACAAAATAGGACTTGGACCAGGACCGTGAACTCAGTGTCAGGGACTTGAACTTGGAATATGTAATTAGTACATGGGGGCAGGGATGTTAACACAGCCCAGGAAATTAATTGGTCCTAGAACTTGAAATTGGTGCTTGTTAGTTGGACTCAGACTTGGGACTGGAACTCCCTTGATGGGCATTGAACTCACAACCTGGGATTTGAACTAGACCTTGCCTGGACCTTGTTTGTACTCAATGTATAGGCCTTGAACTCACAGTGTGAAATCTAAACATGGGGCAGGGGATGGTAACAAAGCCTGGAACATGAACTTGACCTGGGCTGTAAAATCAGGATCTGGAACTTCACCTCATGGCTTATTCTTAACTTCAGTGCCTGGGACTACAATGCACAGCCTGGGGCTTGAACTCATGAGGTGGTACTTGAAATGTTGCATGGACCTTGAACTTGCACCCTGAGATTGGAAATCCTGCCTGGGCTTTGAACTAGCAGGCTTTGAACTGGGTCCCTGAGCCTTGAATTTGGGGCCTAGGAATAGAGCTCATATTTGGGGCTGAAACTCTGGGCCTTGGCCTTGAACTCACAACCTGGGTCTTGAAATGATAGTCTGGGCATTTATCTCACAATCTGTGCTTTATTCCTAGGTCTGGGCCTTGAACACCCAATCAGGGCCATAAATTCAATTCCAGGGCCTTTAACTGACAGTCTGTGATTTGATTTTATATCCTGGTTTTTGAACTGGGGTCATGGACCTTGAACTGAGCAAGAAGGGGATACTGGTGAAGGCCTTAGCCTTCAACTCATGGTCTGGGCCTTCGTCTCCTGGTGTGCTCCTTAAACTGAAAGCCTGGTAATTGATCTCTGGGCCTGAGCCTTGAATTCAATGCTTTGGCATTTAATTTGTAATCTGTGCCTTGAACTGGGTGCCTCAAACTTGAATTGGAATCTGGAACTGGAACTCATAGACTGGGCCTGAAACTCTGGGTCTGGGTTTTGAACTCAAAGACTTGGCCTTCAACTCACAGCTTGGTCCTTGATCCTACAATGTTGAACTATAGGAGAAAGAGGGCCCCTGGAACTTAAACATGGGTCCTAGAACTTCAATTCACAGCCTGGGCCTTGACCCAGGCTTGGGACTTGAACTTATATCCTAGGCATTAAACTCAGGACCTGGATCCAGAACTTATGACCTGTAATTTAAACAGTGGCCATGGACCTTCAACTCAAGGACTGGGCCTTGAACTGAGCACCTGTGACTTGAATTCTCAGCCTGGGATTCTTACTCATGGCCTGGTACATGAATTCTCGACCTGGGATTTGAATTCCTGGCCTGAATCTTGAACCATTGGCTTGGGATTTGAACTCCTGGCCTGGATCTTAAACTCTTAGCTGGGCTATTTAACCCAAAGCTTATTACTAGAACTCATAGACTGAACTTTTGGCCTGGATATTGAACTTAAAATCTGGGAATTAAATTCAGAGACTGCACCATGAACTCTCAGTGTGGCATTTGAATTTAGAACATGGACCTTGAAGTTTGGGCCTGTGATTTGAACTCGAGGCTTGGACTTTGAACTCAAAACCCAGGCTTCAAACTGGGTGCTTGTACCTTGAACTGTCTACCTGGGACTTGAACCCATAGCTGGGCCTGAAACTGGGCCTGGGACCTAAACTCACAACCTGGCCTTGAACTTAAAGCCTGGGACATGAACTCATGGGCTGGTAGTTTCACTGGCACCCTGGTCCTTGAAATCTGGGTCTGAAGATTGAAATCATGGCCTCGCCTTGAATTTTGGGCCTTCAACTTGAAGTACAGGACTGAGAATTTTCCTCTGGAGCCCTCAGGTCTGTAAGCTTGGGCTAGCCTGTTCAGGCATATGTGTCACTTGTACGAGGGGCACTTTGCGCTGTGAATGTGTATCCTCGGGTCTTTGTGTCTGTCAGTGTTTGTGATCCTGCTACTTCACATATGGGATTGGTAGTGAGAACTCTTAGTACTGTTGATGTGCATTTTGGAATACTTGTGTCTGTTTATACCAGTGAACCTGCTGAGGCACAATGTGCTCTGGATTCACATGCCTGCTGTATAATCACAGGTGTTTTTACTAGGACACCCTATCCTCTGTCAAAAACGAAAGTAAAGAAATAGGATAAATGAATAAACATTCTGGTCTTCAAACCCATAAATTTTCCTCACTATAATGTAAGCTTTGAATTTCTCTATGATCTGGTGAATCTGTGATTCATGACAAACATCAAGTATGATTTCACTGGGACCAATAAAAAATGTTATCACCCAAACTACTTCAAATCATTATTACCTTATCTGAATGTTCGCCTTATTCTTGTTCTGTGTTTATATTTTTCTTTTTATTTCTTTTTTTTCTCATTCTGTTATAATCAATTTCAAGCAGGGAAGGAGTAGATGACAGTGATATGTCAGACAAATATTTTTTGTTCCCATTGTCATGGTTTCAGGATTTACCCATCTCATCAGTTGTGAAATTGTGAATTGGAGTATGTTCAACTGGGAATTAATAAATGTATTCACATGTTGGTGGGTACTATGTCTTCATCCTGAAATTGATGAAGTAGCTCTATAAGATATAGATCTATATTAAATAAATGAATTTACAGTGAATGTTAAAACACCTATACATATATGGATTTGTAATTTCACATTCCTGCATGAAATATGAAAGCATTCAATATTTTGAATCAAAATAAATGTATAACCTCAAAAGTTATTGCATCTCTGAGTGAGAGTATCTATGGGATTGCTTAAGAAATTGTAACTGCTGATATATGCTTGTACTTATGTAATCACAGAATAGATGGTATTTTTGAATTTATGGAATGTTAAAATAAGAATTCTTTCTTACTCACATGGCAAGGAACAAATACAGGAAAAAATGAACTGTAACTGGCTTGTGAGGTATTCTTCATATGCATTTGTTCCATTTGGAATCTTGTGATTGGTGTTGCTTGCCAATATTGGCCCTCATCCTTTTGTAAGTGAGACAATGGATTCTAGATTCATTGATGTTTTCAACTATTTCCTTTGTGGTCAGTACTGAAAAAACAAGCTTATTCAACTTACTATCAAATTATTTATATATAAGCTGGTCATCATGGTGAGGCCTGATGTATTCTATACCTGAAAAGTTAATAAGCATTTTAGAGAAAATGTATTTGATTGTAAGCTGTATGTCAAATCTATTGCAATATTGTCTGAAGGATTACTTGGCAATTTATATAGGGAAGAAAGAGCTACTTGGGGACTAACACTATTAGAAAAATTCAACCTTACAAAGGAGAACAACTTTCTTATTCATGAAGATTATAGAGAGTTCTAAATCACACACTATTTTCAAAATGTACAGATCAATTTAGTTTTTGATCAACTGAATATGTTTATTCTTGTGATTAATGCGATTAGCATCCTTCTTCATGCAGAGGAAAATGTACAGGATGTGGGAAATGATTTTTGTGGTCAAAAACCACACAAGCCAGGCCAGGGGACAATGCTGTTAATTCTAGCATCTCAAGTGTTTTACACATGAGGCTCTCATTACAAATCAATAAAGTCAAGTATTTTTCTCAGCTTCATTTAGGGAATGAAGCCTCTCAAAAATGGAATATTATAGAGAATTATCCTTGAGGAAAATCATGGTTACTCGTAGACCTCCAGTGTGCATGAAAGAAGATAACAAACAAGCAAAAAATGCCATCACTAGAGGAGATATCAGAGTAAAGAACCCTGTAGGAGGCTGATATCTGAGAAACAGGTTTCATGGCTGCCCATCAGAAACCTCTATGAGTCTCTCATCACTAATTCATCACCTCAGAATTGGAAGTGGAATTGTTGCTCCATTGGTAGAGCATTCGCCTTGATGGGAAGAGACCTGGGCTTTCACCAAAGCCCAGAGTTCAAGCCCAATTAAAACCTCCAATAAAAACCAGAGACAGAAAAGGAATTCAATGTGTACCAATAATGCCCCATACTCATGAGTATTTCCAGAATTGTAGAATTAATTTAAATGAAATAAGGGTCATTTAGATTTTATTCACTCTCTATTTGGACTGTTTTGAATTTTCTCTTTGAAAGTCAGTAATGTTTGAGGGGCAGTGATATTTCTCTAACTTCCTCGGTTGTTTAATACTGAATGTAACTCCATGGTAATACTAATCCTGTTCTCTTACAGTAATATATCTTACTTATGGAAGCATAATTATTTTGGATTCTAAAAGTGAATGAAACAAGAATTCTGTGAATTGATAAGAGAATCTATGACAATGTAGGAGACTAGGTTACTTGCTAGTGTCTCAGGTTTTAACCAACCTGTCTTTGTAATTATACACCTGTGAGAAGATTTCTGTTCATGATCAGATATTTTTGTTTCGAATCTATTTGTAAATCTTTGTGTATGTGTTTCTGTGTGTGGGTGTGGGTGTATGTGTAGAAACTGAAATTGTGTCACAATTTTTCCCTACTCTGTTTCAGCACTCATACGGTGAAGCAGGGCACATGAATATGATTTTTGGAATTTAAAACTCAGGAGACTTTCCAGACTTTCCAGTTTATCAATCATGATAAAATTAATCACAGGTTGTACAATATATTTTTTATATTTCTTCCTTGGTAATTAGGATTGAAACCATGATTGGGTCATTGCTTCAAACCTCTTACCTTGGGCTCAGTCTCAGGCAAGTTTTGTTCCAAATATTGGTATGCTCTGGCATAGAATTCTCAAAGTAATAGATATTTGAGAAAATATTCTTAACAATGAAATGTTAATGTAAATTAATGACAATCATTTCCATGTTCATATCAAAGTTTGATATGATATCATATCAAACCATATTTCCATGGTTATACTGACTGGTGACATTACATATTTTTTTTGCCTGAAGAAGATATTTACTTCAACTTCACAATGTGACTGTTACTTCATAATGGTAATTGTTCTGTTCACATATGCGAACGTAAAAAGAGTTTATTTATTTGAGTGATGTCACTTTGCTTGTCAATTGTACCTGAAAGTATTTACATGCCTACCTTTAAGTACGTACCTTTGGTAGGATACATGTATGAAATAATCACTCTTTGTGATTTGTTTTTATGCATTCCTTCACAAATATTGAAATGGAAAACAAACTATCATGTTGATTTATGTTCATTGCAATAAAGTTATATAGTATATCCACTGTATATTTTCTTTCCTCAGCAACGATTGAAGGATGCCTTCTAATTTTCCTGTATGAATAACATATTCATAAATATTTCATAAGAGATATATTTCTGAACCTGTGCCAAGAAATAACTGAGCCTGAATGAAAACTTTAGAGTAAAGTTTGAAGAACTGGACCATCTACTTAAAGAAATAGATTGACTACTGTCACACTATAAACGTTCAACAAACTTTGAATGTTTTGGAAAAGAGTGTCGAAGTGTAATTTTGAGAAGTTGTGTATACAATGAAAAAGTTGGAATGAAATAAATGTGAGAAGAGGAGTGAAAATTTTTAACAATAACTGCTATTATTAAGTTTTGCATTTCTCTCCAACCACTACTCAATTTCCTTGTTCATTTTTTTGTTTTGTTTTATTCTTTTTTGTAATTTTTATTTTTTTATTGTGAGAATACTGTCCAGAGGGGTTACAATTACAAGGGCAAGATAATGAGTACATTTCTTATCAAGCATTGTAGCCTCCTCCTTTGTTTCCCCTTCCCATTCCTTATCATCCTCCCCATGCCCCCCACCTAATTCTCCCCGCCCACCCCCCACCAAAGTTGTAAAGTTCGTTTTCGACATAACGACTTGTACTTCTCATTGTTGCAACAGGTCCACCTGCATCCTTATTTAAACGACTTGTTTTTCCCCTTCCCCTCCACAAATTTTACCGACATCAAATAAGTGAAATCAGGGGTTATACTGTGGGGGAGGGTCATACAAAGCAACAAAGAAATAGTCTTATATTAAGTGAAATAAGCCAAGCCCAAAGAAACATAGGTCCCATGATTTCCCTTATTTGCAATATCTAGTATATATCTGAGTCAAGCAGAAACGGTCAGATAAGGTGATGTTCGGGAAATGAACCCTAAGATAAGTATTTAAATGGTTTTTTTTCTTTCATGTAGTTGTTTCTAATGCATTTCATTATTGCTGCAGAACATAATAATAAAATATGAGAAAAATATAGTGATATTTGATCCTTCATACAAATTTCTTATCAACTTCTGTGTTCCAAATGGAAGAAAAGGTAGGAAAATTTTATAGGTTTGGTAAATCAAAAACTTTTGCACTGTATTTTTCAAGATAGAAGATGCTAATGTATCTCAATATTTCTCATGATATCTAATCTGCAGAAAGGCTCTGTGACTTCTTTGTAAGGCCTGTGGCATGGCAAAAATAGATTCTTTCATGTATACATAAAATATCAGCATACATTTATTAATTTGGGGTGGTGGGAGTAAATGTACACAGGGAGATACCATACTTCTGTAGAGATTCTCGCATATATAAGGCAAGAACACATGAGTCATTTCAGAATTTCCCATTATATTTCTGAAATGTTCAAAGAAGATTAAGCTATTTTTGACTATAATTCAGGACACTTTCATGAAACCATATTCAATAAATCAAATGTTGTTTTCAACTTGTGTGTAATTTGTCACGCATATCTACAACACAAATTGTCACTGTATAGCTGATTTTACATTCCTTGTCCACAACATTCCTACTACTACATAAAATAGCTTTTGCTGGATATTTTACAAGGATATACTTTACAAAAACTATTATAGAGTTTTGGATTTCTACTTAATCAATAGAGTTGAAGTATTTGACGACAGAAGAGGAAGTTTCACAAGTAAGAATCTTGGTCATATTTATGATAGGTGTGGAAAGGTGAGGGTTTCTAATTGTGGACTTAGTTGGGCACCAAGATGTGTCTATTTTGTGATTTCAATCATTATCAGGAATTTGACATAAGTATCTGAAAAAAAATCATTTCAACATTGATTTATAAATGATGGCTTGAAAATTGGAGACTGTGGGAAACCTGTTTCATTCAATTGATATAGGGATGTAAAGAAAAGAGAAATATATCCACATGTCTGTATTCATACTACAAACCATCAACATAAGTATCAATGTGAAAACCTAACAGTTGCAGAGTGTATTTATGAATACTCTTCTTACTAATTGAATCTTATTGTCAAGGTGATGCATAGAGGGATTAGTTACATATGTAAGGCCATGAGTGAGTACTTTTCTGGTCATATGTTCTTACCCACTCCTCATTTCCTCATACTTTTTCTTCTGCCTAAAATCTCCATCCCCTCCCACAAGGTATAAAATTTATTACAAGATGTTGTTTTGTAAGGATTTCAATTACATTTGTTGAACCTTGGTCGTTTGTCTGAGATTTTGTTATTTCTTTCCCTTCCCTAACTTAGATTAATGTACATGTAATACCCCGAATAAAAAAATCAAATAGAGTGACATCCCTGGAGAGGCCATGGGAAATTAAAGGACAAACACAAGAAAGAGCTTCACTAGTACATTTTAAAAAGAAGCCAGCAGGAGATACCTTTTATTTCTATATCTTCGAGTTCTTTTTGCTTAGCCTAATCTTCTCTGATTTTACACATATACATATATATATAGACATATATGTCTATATATACATATAGACATATATGTCTATATATATATATGTATATGTGTATATACATATATGTATATATATATGTATTTACACACACATATATACATCTATACATCTATATGTGTATGTATACATATGTAAATATACATATGTGTACATACATACATATATATGTATATATATGCATACATATGTATAAGTATATATATGTATATATACATATATCATATACATATATGCATATATGTACATATATATTTTGGTGTTGTGATCCTTTTCAAATTCTAAAGAACATACACCAAGTTTTGCAGATAAGGGAAACCATGGAGTCTATGTTTGTTTGGCCCACTTTATTTCATAGGATTTCTTCCAAGTCTTTTCACGTCCTTACCAATTAAATGATGTCATTTTTATCCTAGTCCATTGTGCATTTATTCCACTTTTTCTTGATCCATTATTCTATTCTCAGGTATCTGGGGTGGTTCCATATTGTCCTGTGGTAAATATTGCTGCAATGAACATTACTTTGCACTCAAATCAGATGCGATGGAATTTCAATGTCGACTTGATATGCATTGATTTTATTGTTAGAGATGTTGAGCATTTCTTCATAGGTCCTTTGACCCTTCTCAATTTCGCGTCAGTGAAGTCTCTCCTTAAATATTCAGACTTCTTATCATAGGGTGTTATATCGTTTGGAATTCGGGGGGAATTTAACTTTTTAAATTTTCATTGTATTTCAGCTCTATGACCCTTGTCTGCTTCATAGTTTGTGAAAATCTTTTTCCAGTCTGTTGCCTGTCTACCTTTTAGCTATGTCCTTCATCATGCAGAAGCTCTGAAGATTCACAAAACCCCCTTTGTCCAAGCTTCATTTGACTTGATGCATTCATGCATCTGTAATAAGAATGTATCAACCTGTTGCAAGGAATCCTAATATTTCTCCTATTCTTTCCACTAATAATCTCAGCCTATTTTCCTTTACCCCAGGGTCCTTGATTTATTTGGAATTGATTCTGGTACATGGTGATATATAATTGTCAATGATATTTTATTGGTGTTTAACCAATTTTGCCAGCACTGTTAATTAAATATTGCTTCTTCACATTTCTATATTTTTTCTGCTTATTTTCAGCTGATCTAGTGATGTCATATAATTTTTTTCCATCAGAAATGTCAATTACAATGTAGGTATTGTCGTTTTCCTTATTGTAATAATTGGTATATATCCAGTTTCACCCAGGAAGAGGATTGCAATAGGTTAAGGATTGCAATAGCTTAATAGCTATGGATATATGTGCAAAGAAGATTAGGCTAAACAAAATGATCTCCAATATATGGAAATAAAAGGATTATCAATGTTGGATGTTTTCCTTACAATACTATGAAAAGCTGTTTGTTGTTTTCTTGCTTCTTGCTTTATTTCCTATGGTACCTCCCTTTATGTCAATGTATTAGATTTTGGTAGCCTGTGGATTTTATACACGTTAATCAGAATTTTTCCAGGAAACAGGAACAACAAAATATTGAGACAGAGGTCTTTGAGTGAACCAATAGCCAACATTCCTCACAAGACAACATGTAGGAAATGAAATTGATGCCTGAGCAGGGATGTGAGGCAGAAAAATGAGGAGTAGTATATCTTGTGACAAAAAAATCAACTCACTGATTATATACATAATTATAATCAATTGGTACATCACCTTAAAAATAAGATTAAACTAAAAAGGAGAGTATGGATACTTAAATTTGGCCTATGTTTTATAAGTTTACACATGGAAATGTAGGTAGATTGATTTGTACACCTTATATTGACATGTGGAGAAAGCTCTGTTTTCCTTACATCCCTAGGTGAATAGGAAAGAGGGGTTCCCTAAGTCTACATGTTCCCAAACATCCTTCACCTGTTAATATTGATTTCAATCCTGCAGGAAATCCAAAAGTATTTGAAATTACAAAGTAAGAGGATTCTGCTGCACTAATATGTCCATATTCAGAAACTCTCCCATTTTAACACTATTAATAACTATGGGCACGTTCTCCCATCTTTAACTTCCTCATATGTACCCAAATAATTCAAATATATTGGTTGCTTAGGAATTCTACCAATAACTTTAGATATGATGGATTTATCTTAAATGTGCTTCAAGGACTATTCCATTTTGCATTAGGAATATAGTGGACCACAGTACCAAATCAACATAAATATGTGGGGGCATTCCTATGTGGGACAAATTACACACAACAGTAAACAAAGAGTGATCGAAGATAGTTTCCTGAAAGTGTTCTGTGTTACACTTTACAGTTACAGTCCACTCTTCTTTCAACATTATAGAATATATATTGAGAAGTTATTAAAGCATGCATATCCTCTTGCCCTATAAATATCAGATTCTCAGTGGAAAACTATGCTATCTTCACAAGTGTATGTTTTCAAAAACAAAGTTTTTGATGATATTTTGTGTCTACATACAAAACCGAATTTTTCCCTGACAGTAGTGTAGCAAAGAAGTCACAGTGTCCTTGGACAGATGAGATTACACATAAAAATTATTGAAATGGGTGAAAAACTTGCATATTATGAAATATATTTCAGAATCCTTGGTTGAAAAAAACCGTTGAAATTTGCACGACCATTCTTTGTGGAACAAATAAGTTGATGTAAAATTTGTACGAGGAACCAAATATCATTGCACTTTTGTTAAACCTTTATTAGGCTCAACAAGTATAAGAAGAAATGAAATCAAAGATGATATTCTCAGGAAAACAAGTACAATGAAATACGTAGTGTGATTTGTTCTCTATATGGAAACATATGCACATTTCGATTTGATGATTGAGGTTTCTATCCGCCAAACATATTACCTGTATATAGAAACGGACTTGGTGAATTCCAGTAAGAATATAAAACATGAGTTTATTTCTGGATTCAAAGAAAACAATGTATAATCTAATAAAATTAGATAGAGTCATTTGGCAGTAGAAATCAAAATGAAAATCATTTGGTTGAGTCAGTGTCACAATGTATTTATTCATGTAAGATATAATTAAAATAATGACAAATGCTTTGAACTCATTTTGTGTCAGCTGAATGGTTCCTGCAAAGAAATAAGAGAAAACAATATTACATTTTTTGTGGAAAAGATACAGACCTATATTTCTGAATTTTGCCTATGATCAACAAGAAACTTTACTGGTTGTCCAAGAGAAAAGCAAAAATTAATAATAGCTATTACAAAGTTTTTTGAAGAAATTTAATTCCTGCTTCGACTTCCTGCTCCATTGAACTTTGTTGGTTGTCTTCACACTTTCTAACAAATTATGCTTGGACCCTGTCTCATTATATTCCAAATTCATTGAAATCAATTGTAATGTAATCCTAGTCACTCTATTAGTTTAAAGATTGTGGCCAGTTCTTCAACCCTGTGTGTCTTACACAATATTCATGGACATATATGTATCCAGGAAAACAGAAAGATATTTGTCACGAGGTTCTATAAAAAGAAAAACGATAATGGTTTTACTACATAACGTCATTCTTATGAACTTAAAACAAAAAGATAATTTTGATCTCCTTTCAGTTTCTGAAAGGATGCATGAAAACAAGGCACAATGATTGATTATGTCACAAGAGGTATCCTACTGAAGGATACATGCGTGATGTAATGCATGAAAAAAACTTGAAGGGATAGGCACAATTAAGAGGAATGTTCCATGGCCCTTTATGTACATAAACTCCAACAAAGAAACCACTCTTTTTTTAAATTTTTTATTGTGAACATACTTTACAGAGGGGTTACAATTACATGGGCAAGATAATGAGTACATTTCTTATCAAGCATTGCAGCTTCCTCCTTTGTTTACCCTTCACATCCCTTCTCACCCTCCCCTTGCCCCCCCAAAGTTGTAAAGTTCGTTTTCGACATGACAAATTGTACTTCTCATTGTTACAACGGGTCCACCTGTATCCTTAAACGACTTGTTTTTCCCCTTCTACACCACAAATTATACGAACAAACCATTCTTAAGTGTGGACAAATCATATGCCATAATGAAGGGATAATCACATTATGATGTAATACCTAGTAAATATCTTCAGCAATTCGGAAATAAAATTAACATTCAAGAGACATACATGTCTCTCTCAGTATAAACATTGAAATATTGGATTCAGATAGGAACATTGATAAGATTACCATTAACATAGGTAGCATGTCTTTGCTAATACTACCTTTACACATATATATGCCTTAGAGAATTCTATTCAAGAGGTACATCAACATTGGGAATACATGGCTGGAATCGAGCCCAGTGTAAGAGTCTTGAATATGAATGACACATTCATGGTTTCAATCCTCCTGACCAAGGAAGAAATCTAAGAAATAAAATCCAGAACAACCTGTGATAAAAATTTATCAAAATGAAAAAAATCAACAATTTAAGGAAGGCAA
Source organism: Dipodomys spectabilis (assembly GCF_019054845.1). Lineage (NCBI taxonomy): Eukaryota > Metazoa > Chordata > Mammalia > Rodentia > Heteromyidae > Dipodomys > Dipodomys spectabilis. The sequence continues at coordinate 620,158 of NW_024871249.1, read as the reverse complement.
AAAAAAATCACCTCAGTTTTAAATTGAAAAACATAGTAATGTGCCCTGAGGCACTGTATGGATGCTGAAATAGAATAGGGAATAATTGTAACATAATTTCAGTTTGTTCACACAAACACACAACAAAAGTATTGTATCTACAAATGGACAGATAACAGAAATATATGATCAGACGTACAAAACTGCTCACATATGTATAATGATAAAGATACGATTTGCAAAATCTTAGGCAACTATACAAGAAAAGTCAGGAAATAATAGCATGATCTCCAAAATGGTCACAAATTATCTAATCGATTCACAGGTTCTCCAGTACCATCCTCTTCTTAGAAGCCACAATACTATGATTCCATAAGTAAGACATATTAGCGAAATGGAACAGGAGTTAATATTACCATGGGGTTATATTAAGTGATGTACCAACTGTTAGAATTAGGGAAATATCATATCATATTACTCTGTAGATTTCAAAGAGAAAATGCAAAATGTTCCATATAGGGAGTGAATAACATTTTAAAGGCTCTTCTTTGGGAGGAAATAACTGAGACACTTTTTCTAAAGTAAGTATACCAGTGAGTATTGGGTTTGTCAATATTGGGTTTGTCTCGTGTGTCTATTTTCCAGTTGTTTTGGTCACTGGCCTAAATCTCTGAGGTTGGTGTAGTCCCTCAGTTCTTCAGCTCAAGGATAATCCTCTACCACTTGAGCAACAGGGCCACTTCCAATTTTGAGGTTGCTAATTCATCATGAGAGACACATAGAGACTTCTCCAGGCTTCTTTCAAACCTGATCCTCAGATCTCAGCCTCCTGAATTGGTAGGACTGCAGGTTTCTAAGCCACCTGAATTAGGCTTTTTTTCTGTTTTTCCTTGGTGTGTTGATAGATATTTGTGTTTGTTTCTTTAGGACTTTCATCCACACTGGAGTTCTATGAGGGATCTGATTTTTCTCAAGAATAAGACTCTAACAGTATTGAATTTTGATGGGATTCATTCTAGAAATGAATTTCAGAAAAAAAACTTCACTTTATGAATCTGTAAGGAGATGCTCATAAGTCAAATGCCTGAGATACTAGGATTACCAACAAGATTACCTAGCCTAGCTCAAGTGAGGTTTCCAAACCCAAAAATCATTTCCCATGACCTATTCATTCTCTTCTGCATTGAGGTTGAGAAACTCCCTAACCACAAGAATAAACATACAATGTTGATTGCATTTGTATTTATCCTTACACTTTGAAAGCAGTAAGAGTTTTAGTGCTCCCTATAATCTTCATGAATGAGAAAATTAGTCATAGGATGGAAATTTGAAGTTCCCATTCCCATTAGCCCTCCTCAGTAAGCACATTCTTCACTATATGAATGGCAAATTCATCGTTCACATATCATTGAAATACTTTTGACATGAAACAGAGAATTGAATTCAATTTTTCTAGTATACATATTACCTTTGAGGAGATAGTGTACATGAAGACCAAACATAGCAACAGGCTAACATAAGGGTACAACATAGTCTGAAGTTGAATAAGCTTGTGGTTTTCAGCATTAATCTGAAAAGAAAATATTTGAACATACTAATGAATCTAGAATCCGTTGTTTTGCTCAAAAGAGGATGAGGGCCAATATTGAAAAGCAGCACAACTTTCATGATTCCAAATGGAGTAAATGCTTACAAGAAATCCCTATGAAGTCCAATTGCTGTTCATTGTGGCTGTATTTGCCATCTTACTATTTCAATAAGAGAGACTTTTTTTCAGGCATTCCATTAACTCAAAAGCACAATCAATTTTGTGAGCCTAGATGGACGAGTTCATTATAGCAATTATAATACTTTGAACAATTTCCGAAGTTCTCTAATCGAGATGCAGTAACTTTTGCAGTTATGTATCTTCTTTTGATTTTCCTATCTATATTATATTAAATGCATTTCATATTTTATTCAGATATGTGTAATTTGAAATCTATGTATGCATAGCTGGTTAAAAATAAACACTAAATGCATTTCATTAATAGAGATCTTCAAGGAGTTATTTCATCAAAAAAAAATTTTTTTTGTCGGTTGTGGGGCTTGAATCCTGGGCTTGGGCACTGTCCTAGCTCTCTTCAGCTCAAGGCATGCACTGTATCACTTGATCCATAGCACCACTTCCACTTTTCTGGTGGTTACTTAGAGGTCAGAATCTCACAGACATTCCTGTCCAAGCTGGCTTTGAACCATGATCCTCAGTTCTCAGACTCCCGAGTAGGTAAGGTTACAGGCATGAGCCAACAGCGCTTGGCTTCAACAAACATATGTATAAAAATGATGTGAGAGAATTCAGCCAACTAGTTATATATACAATATTTCATTAATCACTTTGAGAATGATGATACCCATTGCAAGTGTATATATTGATCAATTATCAGGAGAAGATTCTTCAATTCACATTTCACTATTTATGAGATGAGAGAACCTTAAATGATGAATTGGCCATAAAACTTTCTTATCCAAGATAGCAGTGTCATTTATTCCTTCCCAGGATTGAAATTGAGAATAAGAGAATGAGAAGAACATTCAGATAAGATAATTCTGATTTGACATACTTTGGGTGATGAAGATTTTATTGGTCCTAATGAAGCCACACCAATCACAGTGTTACTAGGCCAGAAAGCAATTCCAAACATCATTTATAGAGAACAAGATATATGGGTATGTAGAACAGAAAGTTTGTTGTTCATTTATCCTATTTCTTTACTTTCAAATTTGAAAGATAATGTCATTGGAAAACAGCAATTTCCTTACATGGCACCAAAAGATTTGATTGTGCCCCAAACAAAACTTGGGATAGGCTGTTCCAAGGATTTTGACAAAGGGAGAAATACATGCTTGGTTGTAGTGCTAGATTAGAGAGGCAATAACTTTATACATACATTTAAAAAAACACCAATATAAGAGCGATACAGGGGTTTGTGTTCAGTGCTGGTGCATTGTTTTTCTGTGGGCTAGTCTTCTAAGAATTTGGCCCTCCCACCTCTTCTACCATTTTATTGGATAATGGAGATAAGAGTCTCTGTGAGTCTTAAGCCCTGGCTGGTGTCAAAATCTCTTACACAGATCTCAAACACCTGTATTGATATAACTTCTTGCATGAAGAATGAGTGGTAGGCTCTATAAGAGAATTTTATCAAAGTTTAGAAACTTACATGTATTCGAAAATTTGGCCTCCATTTACTGAAATTTTGAATCTTCAGACATAATTGATCAATGTATACAAAGAGTGATTGAAAGGATATTTGAATCATACAGAATGACGGGTCATCATATGTGTCTTCTTCACTAAATACAAAAGCAAAACTATCTCTCCTACAGCACTAAAACTTACAGAGGATTAAATTAGGAGAAACTTAATTTGCTACCCACAATTCCGTCCACCTTCAAATACAGTGGATGTCTTAATATAGTAATTTAACATTTAAGAATAGAATTAATTAACAAAGGAGGAGGCTACAATGCTTGATAAGAAATATACTCATTATCTTGCCCATCTAATTGTAACTCCACTGTACAGTATTTTAACAATAAAAGTAATAATAATAAAAAGAACACAATTAATTTACGTTTTGGCCATTAGGTAATAGTGCGTAAAAGGAAACCACCTATAGTGATTGGGAAATATGGTGCACACAGAGTGTCCTAATTACCCACATAAAACATCTTGCCTATGTTCTTCTTGGAATAGAACTCTAGAAATACACAAGTTGGAATTCGACTGTCATAGTTTCCAATACATGCTGCTGATTTTCTAAAACAAATTAAAAAATCTGACTTTTCTGCCCACACCTCTCTCACGCCATTTGAATAAGTTTCCAAAAATTTACCTTAATAACAATACACAAATTCTTGAAAAATAGGAGTTTTGTACTGTCAACATTTTCCAAGGAAACATTAAGTTTCTGTATTTCACCACAGGTATGGGAACCTGCACTATACAATTTTGTGATTTTTATCATAGGCCCACTGCATAACCTCTTAGGATCCACAGAATTCTCAAAAAAATTACCTTTGGAACAAACAATAAATTGGAGAATATATAAATCTTCACTGCTCTCCCTTTAGAACCTATACCTTACCTTAGGAATCCTTCTAGGGAGAATAAAGACACAAAATGTGAGAACATAACTGGAAAATATCTTCTGAAATATTCCCACTTCTCATTAGATAGTTCTTACATTTTCGCTCATTCTATTTAAAGAATTTCTTATTTGGGTCCATTGGAACTGTCAACCTCTGTTATCATCGGAGATGATAAATCCATTAAAGTTCTGCTTTCTTACATTTTAATCTAGAAATGATCCATAACTTACTTGCTTGTTTACATCGCAATCTAACATATCTAAACTCAGAGGCTGGGAAGGTAGCTCAGGAGAAGTGCGATTACCCACCTTGCATGAGGCTCTGAGTTCTATTCCGCAGCAACTCATGTGCAAAAAAGTTGTAAGTGGCACCGTGGCTCACAGCACTAGCTTTGAGGTGTCCAGCAGAGGGAGAGCACCCAGTCCCAGATTTGAAGACCGAAGAACAAATACAACCACCACCATCACCACAACAACAAAAAATTCAATGATATCAGCATGTCTAAAATTTCAAACTCCATCAGGATAAATTATATCTATGTTCTTCTAAGTACTCCTGTCAATACGAAATAAGGTAAACTAGACCAGTTGAAATAATTTCTTAAAACAAAGATGTAAAGATGTGTACAGGCAGGTAAATGTCAGAATTTCTGTTTGGAGAAAAATTTTCTTAGAGAAAAGATGATTAAATATTTCAAAATTAGATATCTTAAATGTTCATATTTCTTCAGTGAAAGGAAAAGCAACCATGTAGAACGTATTAATCTCTAAATCTTTCTGTATCTAGATACACTGAATTGAAATACATTGACTTCTCTAATTCACAGGTTAGGGTAACTTATAGAAGCTTATGGAAGCATCTTTGGGTGTATGGAGACTTCAATATTGACATTGGATTTGTGTAATATTCAGTGGAAGTTGCTTTGTTGAAATATCTCATGCATATGAACAAAGTTCGGGAATTGAAAATAGTTGAGATCATATTAATAAGGAGAGGGTAAGGTGGTAAGGTCAAATTTCCCTTATTGTTATTATTGAGGAGTCGAAGCATTCAATAATGCTCTGGGTAGAACAAGAGGACATGTTTTGAGACAATTTTAACAAGACCAAATTGGCAGAGAAGAATTTGTCTATAAATGGAAAAACTGACAACAGCTCAGTGTTACAAAGAATTTGGATACTTAGGTACTGATAGAAAGAGAAGATGCTATGGGAGTGCTTGATGTCTCAAGAATTTAATCAGACACACCAAAGGAAAATGGGAACCCTCTCTGATGTAGATATAATTGATGGCCATCCGAAGGCTTCTCAGAAGCAATGATCATGTTTTGTAAGTGTCCTGTGTGGGAGTGATCATCATTTCTTTGATACACAAATACAGCTCATGTAACAATCATGTTCTTAGGATTTTCAGCCCAACTTTAGCTTCTCTCAATTGAGTCAAACTGGAGGACAATATATAAATTCCTATATTTAAATGAACTACATTTAATTTCAATTGTACTATAATTCAGTACATTTGATCTCTAAATGGGATTCTCCCTCTTACAGAACAGCATGCATCCTCATCCTCATTCTCATCCTTTCTGATAAGCCACTGGTGTTTTATATTTCTTGCATTGTTTTCCAGTCGGCTATAACACACAAATGACTTTTGTTAACATTTTTTTTATGCAACTAATGGACATAAATATAGATACCAGGTTTGAAAGAATTAAGTACATTGTCCAGATGAAGAGTACTTCGATTGCTTTTCTTGATAGTTGCTGCCTAATGATAACGACAATACAAATAGTGCACATTGTATGCATTGGGAAATTAGAACTTGATATGACAGTGTGAGTCATAAAGAAATAGAAAAAAAATCACTAAAGTTGTATTCTAGACAGTGACCTTCAAAGATTTATGAACTTTTAGAATTTGTGCTAAGAAAATTTGAGCAAAATGTGCACACAGACTTAGTGACAGGACAAATGAGTTAATGAACCTTTGCTTTCATGGAAATGATAGAGTCAGAATGACAGGGACCTAGCTGAATATCTGTCTCAAAATGGAATCTCACCAATCACAGTTTTCTGAAGTAAATATCATTGGCAAGAGAAAATTTATGATCTCTCAAAAATCTATTAATACATATATTTCTCAGCAATTATACTCACTTTTAGGTCCTTGCCCATGACTTTGTTCCTGGAACACAGCCTAGCACAGTAAGAAAATGTTATTCATTATTGCTCTACTCACCACATACACAATTCCATTATCCAGGCATGAACACTTATGGAAAATTCTAGAAATTGAAACCAAATATATGTTCCTTTATTTGTGTTGGGTGCTGTCTGGAAGGGCAGAAATAATCAATCTCTTTATATTGTCACATAGTTCCATTTTAATATGCCATGGGATAGGTTTCTCCTTACATTGATGCCTTGAGGCTCCTATAAATTCTACATAATCTAGCAGGTGTAGAAAATGCTTAGGTTTACCCCCTAATCCCTTTGTGTCTAGGATTTCATGTAAGAATTAGTGTTTATTTAATCTCAAGAATAATAATCATGTTCAAATGATTCTGCAAAATTGCACCCAACATTTTATAGAATTCAACAGGAAAAATACCACTGTCTTAATATGCCTATCATCATAAACAACCTGATTTCAAAATGACCATATACGGTGAACACCTTCTGAATTCACAAGTATAACTTATACTCTAATTATAGTTTCCAACATTTTTTCACAAGTTAGATATTCATAAATTTTCCTTATCAACCAGTGGATGTAGCAGCCTGAATGTTTGCAGTGTATTATTCCTTCACATGCAATACAGGCTAGAAATGAATTGCATTTTCAGAAAAAATAGATATGCATAACACTGGTATGTATGAGCAATGAAAGACTTTAAGGGAAGATAAAACAAGTATTAATGATTTCCCTCATTTGTAAAATTGATTAATTGAGAATGGATTGGTGTGGAGAGCTGCGGGAGCCGCGACCAAAGACGGGGCGGCCGTAAGGCATGGCCGCAAAAATGGCGCCGCCGCATGGTGCGGCTGCAACCAAAGATGGCGCTGGCTCCCGCCTTCCGTCTTCCCGGTGACGAGTGCTCTCTGTAAGAAAAACAACTCCTTATATGGCTATGACTTGGCTCCTAGTTTGCTTCCGTGTTTGCAGCCCTATCGGTATATGCCACGTGGCGCTTCGGGATTGGCCATCCAGGAGGCTTATAACCGGAGCGCGGGGGCGGGGAGAAGGAAGCGGAGGAAGTGGAGAAAAGCAGACAGAAGCAAGTGGGAGAGAAGCTTGTAGACAAGGTTCCTGAATAAACCGCATTGAGAAGAATCCCGGGTCTCGTCTTCCTTGCTGGTTGAGGTGGTCACGACGCTGGTGGCCCATATGGGGAATTCAGAACTCTCTGTGGCCAGGGTGGTGCACCGGTAAGTTCCCAGGAAAATGGGGAATCCGTGACAAGAGCAGGGGTAAGTTGCCAGGTGAAGTGGGAATCCCCAATTAAAGCGGGCATAATACGGGGCTCGTCTCGGTAGATAAAAGATAGAGCGCAAACCCGGGAAGAAATAAAATACAGGCCTAAAGTGAAAGTAACAAAAAATAACTAAGATGGGCGCCGCGATGTCACATCCAATTTTTCTGGCCCTGGAAGAGCTACTAGGCTCGAAAGGACTAAAGTTAAGGAAGGGTACTTTGCAGACATTCCTTGATGAATGCTACATTGTAGCTCCTTGGTTCATAGTGTCCGGGAGCCTTACAATAGCCTCATGGGACAAATTAGGGAGGGATTTGGACTTTGCCTATGAACAGGGCACGTTAAAGGCAGGAGTCCACACCATTTGGAGATTGATTAGTGGCTGCCTGAAGGATCAGAGCTGCTGTGAGGTTATAGAAAATGGACAGTCAGCACTGGAGCAGTTACAGGAGGAGAGGTCAGAGAAGGCAATCAGTGAAAAGGGAGAGAGTGAACAGGGCAAAAGGGGGCGACTATACCCAGATCTGTCCAAGCTAAAATCGGAAAGAGGGAGTTCCAGCGAGTTAGAGGAGGAAGAAGTGAAAGCACTTGTTCAACAGATGAAAAGGAGCCGTATAAAAAAGGGGCAACGTAAGCTAAGCCAACCTGTGCTTAATGAGGACGTAGAAAGAACTTCCGGTCAGACCCCTTTAGATCCTCCTCCGTATCAACATGGAGACAATGGGCACACGTTTTGCCCGGATACTTGGCGAACTGCTCGAGGAGTACTCACCTTCCCAGTTTTTCAAGACGGTAATCAACAGAGATTTCATGAGCCTCTAGAATTTAAAGTGATTAAGTCCCTGGCTGAGTCTGTTCGGACGTATGGGATTACAGCCTCTTTTACTGTAGCTCAAGTGGAAGCTATAAAAAGATACTGCATGAACCCCTCTGATTGGGCGAGCCTAGCACGGGCATGTTTGAGTCCAGGCCAATACTTGGATTGGAGGGCATTTATGCTGGAATTTTGTAATGAACAGGCAGCCATCAATCAAGCGAATGGACACCAAGCTTGGGACAGAGATATGCTCTTAGGACAAGGCCGCTTTGCTAATGTTCAGACAGGATATCCCCCTGAAGTGTATCAATAGATAAATGATGTTTGCATTAAGGCGTGGAAATCACTACCGAGTAAGGAGGAAGTTAGCGGCAATCTCACCAAGATACTGCAGGGGCTGCCGAGCCTTTTTCAGATTTTGTGGCCAAAATGGTGGAAGCAGCAGGCAGAATTTTGGGGACCCTGACATGGCCATGCCTCTTATAAAACAATTAGTCTATGAGCAATGCACCAAAGAATGTAAAGCGGCCATTACCCCGTATAAACATAGAGGGTTGGAGGCATGGATGAAAGTGTGTAGAGAGCTGGGAGGACCTCTAACTGATGCAGGACTTGCCGCCGCAGTACTCCAGTATGGTGGAGTATCTGGGAGCTAAGATACATCCCAGATCGATCATGCCCCAAAAATTGACCCTGAGAAAAGATAACTAAAGACTTTAAATGATTTTCAAAAATGGTTGGGGGATATTAATTGGATAAGGGGGTATTTAAAATTGCCAAATTATGAATTGAAACCCTTATTTGATATGCTAAAAGGAGATATAGATTTAAACTCCCCATGAGACCTGACTGAGAGCACCTGATTTGCTCTCAAAAGGGTGGAGGAGGCTTTAAGTGCCGCCTGTTTAAACAGGCTACAAGATGGCCAACCCTTTGATTTATGCATTCTTCCCACTGAGACCCAACCAACTGAGGTACTTTGGCAAAAGGGGCCATTGATGTGGTTACACTCTCATGTTTCCCCCGGAAAAGGGCCTGAGTATTACCCTGAGGCGGTAGTGGGCTTAGCTCTGCAAGGAGTTCAACAGAATTTACAATTTTTTGGAGTTTATCCGCACTCCATCATTGTTCCCTACAATGCCTATCAAGTTCAGACTTTATGTGCCACGATTGATAATTGGTCCATTTTGAGATGCATGTTTCCAGGAGATATTGATAATCATTTGCCCAAAGACCCCCTACTGAGATTTGTAAAGGAACATCCAGTAATTTTTCCAAAGGTAACTGCCCGAAAGCCTATTAGAGGGGCTATAAATATTTTTATGCATGGTTCCAAAACGGGATGCGGGGTATACGTTGCAGGTAACCAAGACCCCGTACAACATCAATTTGTCCCCGGTAACCCACAGATTGTTGAGTTGATGATTGTAATTGAAGTATTTAAAGCTTTCCCCTGTCCCTTTAATTTAATATCAGATTCAGCCTATGTAATAAATGCTTTAAAAATTTTGGAAGCGGTTGGTACAATAAAGGCTACCAGTTCTGTTCTAGCTCCCTTTACCTTGCTACAATCCCTTATATGGCAACGCAAGGAACCCTTTTTTCCAATGCATATTTGAGCACATACGGGCCTTCCAGGACCACTGACAAAGGGTAATGCCCTAGCTGATGCACATACTCGTGCTGAGTGGCGCTCCATGCTTCTTCTGTTGACTTAGCAAAAGATTTTCATGCCAAATTTCATGTAAATGCCAGGACTTTACAAAGCTGCTTTTCCCTTTCTAGAGCGGATGCACGTCAAGTGATTAAGAAGTGTCCCCGATGTATTATTTAACATAAGCCCCCTATGTTTGGAGTTAATCCACGTGGTTTAAGACCCTTACAAGTATGGCAAATGGATGTAGCTCACGTACCTGAATTTGGCCGCTTAAAATATCTACATGTTTCTGTTGACACCTTTTTGGGTGTAATACTTCACCCCCCTATCAGGGGAAAAGGCTACTGATGTAATATCTCACTGCTTAGAAGCATGGGCGGCCTGGGGAATGCCAAAACAGCTAAAAACTGATAATGGTCCGGCCTATACTGGGCAGTGCTTTGTTTCCTTTTGCACTCAAATGGGTGTTACCCTGGTGCATGGACTGCCCTATAACCCCCAAGGACACGGTATTGTGGAAAGAGCTCATCGCACTATCAAGGAAATGCTAATAAAACAAAAAGGGGGAGCTAGACCTCTGATGGCTACAGCAAGACAAAGAATAGCCATGACACTTTTCACCCTAAATTTTTTGAATTTGGATAACGCTGGTCGCTCAGCGGCGGATAGGCATAACTGTTCCACTCCTTCGGCCTTAGGATCGGCTTTGTGGAAAGATGTGCTCACGGGCCTCTGGAACGGGCCTGACCCCGTGCTGGTATGGGCACGAGGATCTGGTTGTGTTTTTCCTCAGAATCGTTCGGATCCCGTGTGGGTGCCCGAACGACTTGTGCGGCGAGTCCAAGATGAATGGAACACGGAAGAAACAAAAGATTGCGTTGCTGATCATACAGCTCCTGATGATTCAACAGGGAAAGGCGGTACCTAGATGGGGAATACTGTCTGCATTCCCGAGGCCCATGCCCATGAGACATGACGCCTCTCTTTTCCCTAGATTTTTCACCACAAATAAGACTCTTAACCTTCCCTTTTACCCAGAGGATAAACAAATAGCAGGGATAGGTGAAGCTAGAAATATTAGCTTGATGGGCACGCTATGCTTTTGCTTAAGTGATGTGACGCTTAATGGTAGTTGCATGGCCTTGACTGGTTCCCTGGCCGCTTATTTTAGACATTGGTATAGGAATCCGGGATCCACTGAGGTTTGGGCAAATGCTACTGGATTTGTTGGTACTGTCTTAGGCAGGTATTATGAAAGTTTAAAGTTAAGCAAGGACCTGTGGCCTGTAAAACAAACTAAATGGGCCCCCTCTTGCTTGCCTGACCGTATGGGGGAGGCTTGGCCTTGGACAGGTTGCCAATCACCACGCTCTATTTGGGCTAATGAGTCTGAGCATTTTTCATTCTCCCGGAGTGTACTATTTAGGGCTGGAATTAATCCCTTTAATAATTGGCTGTTATGTGGACTTAATGGAAGTTGCTTGCAGGCCGAACCTATAGTTATGCTGCAAGGAGGTCACTTTTTTATAGCAAACATGACTTGCAATTTGACTACTACTGCCCGTACTGTGGGTGCCAATTGTCATTTTAGTAAAAATTATACAGTAAGTAGCTATCAGCCTACCCCCATGTGTGTGGTTTCCCCTTTTGTGTTTTTGGTAATTAACAACACCTCTGTATGCTCAGATGACGTATGTGCTTGCACTAATGAAACCTGCTATTATGCTACCTGCTGGAGTTCTCAGTATCCGTTAGCTATGTTTGCACGCATTCCGCGTTGGGTGCCTGTGCCAGTAGATGCTTCTCAAGCTGTAACCTTGTTTAGGCATAAGAGAGATTTTGGCATCACTGCGGCCATTGTAACTGCTATAGCTGTGGCTGCTGCGGGTGCAACGGTTGCCGCTGTCGCCATGTCACATACTGTGCAGATGGTTCAGACTTTAAATAACCTGTTGGCTACTACAGCCGGAGCTCTGGATTTACAACAAGCGGCCAATGCACAATTAAAAGGTGGACTGATCCTGTTAAATCAAAGGGTTGACCTTGTGCAGGAGCAGGTTGATATCCTGTGGCAGTTGCCTCAGCTGGGATGTGTTCAAAAATATGAAGGGCTTTGTATTACTGCTATTCAGTGTTATTACTATGCCCAAGCAGCAAATTTGTCTAAACAATTGTCGAGTTATCTTTTAGGCAACTGGACGGGGGAATTCGACCAATTGATGTTGCAGCTACGATCGGCCTTTGTCACGATAAACTCTACCCGGATGGATGATGTCCTGTTACAAGATGTTTCCTCCTGGATTTGGACAGCTGTGGATCATTTGAAGGAGTGGGCGGGAATGGGCTCCCTTATTGGTATCCTGGCATTGGTGATCTCGCTGTGCCTGTGGTGCATATGCCAGATTAGGAGCTCGCAGTGCGGGAGTATGGCTATGGTGGTCCAGGCCTTCACTGCCATTGAGGCCGGACAGTCCCCCTACGCGTGGCTTGCCACATTAAAGGAATAGCTCAGGGTGCGAGGCAAACGCACTGCACTTGGGAATCCCTCTCTGGCAGGAGCCCAAGAAGAGCATGTTGGGTTGCAAGTGGGTTGATGATCAAGATCCCACCTCTGCAAAAAAGGCATTGGACGGGCCTGGTCATCACTGGGGAAGGCGCCCCTCAGGTGAAGACCAGTGCAAGGTCCTCTCATTAATGTTTTAGACAGAGACCCAACCTCTACTCTTACCTGTTGCTTACTAAAACAAAAAGGGGGAGCTGTGGAGAGCTGCGGGAGCTGCGACCAAAGACGGCGCGGCCGCACTAATGGCGGGGCTGCAGGTCGCGGCTGCGACCAAAGATGGCGCTGGCTCCTGCCTTCTGTCTTCCCGGTGATGAGTGCTCTCTGTAAGAAAAACAACTCCTTTCCTTATATGGCTATGACTTGGCTCCTAGTTTGCTTCCATGTTTGCAGCCCTATCTGTATATGCCACGTGGCGATTCGGGATTGGCCATCCAGGAGGCTTATAACCGGAGCCCGGGGGTGGGGAAAAGGAAGCGGAGGAAGTGGAGAGAAGCGGGCAGAAGCAAGTGGGAGAGAAGCTTGTAGACAAGGTTCCTGAACAAACCGCATTGAGAAGAATCCCGGGTCGCGTCTTCATTGCTGGTCGAGGTAGTTGCGACAGATTGGGAAGTGCTTATGGTAGATCAGTACTTTCAAAATGTGCAGGTAAAAGAGTTCTTAGCATTTATTCTTCTTGTATATTAGAAGATTGTAATTTGTCTTTGACTGGGTAGAAAGAATGATCAAAAACATACTTCTAAAATTATCATGAAGAAGCATTTTTAAAAACCTATCATTACACTGAACTTAAACCGATGTCAAATATTTATGGTTCCCATTTCTGTGTGAAAGAAATAGAAAGAGAGCCTTCCTTTACACCTTTTCTTCTTCATATTTCATGCACTTTATTTGTTGGCAATTTCCATTCCTTCTACATCCTTTTGTTGCTACGGGTGGAAATCTCAAAGTATTGGTCATGATAACTCTCATCTGAAAATAAGCATAACAAATAATATTTGAAGAAAGAATTTGAACTATTAAGTGTCTTTCGATTCAAATTCATGCCTGTTTTTACAAGGTAGGATTCATTATCTCAAGCTACGATCAATCAGTCAATCAAAATTTGTGTCCTTTTAGTCAATTGGTTTTGAACGAATCATATTTGAGTGAAATTTCATGTCTTCATTATTATTTATCCTACATATAGGAAAGAAATTTTATAAAGAAATGATATAAAAATACATGAAAATATGTCACAATGAATGATCTTACAATCTTCAAGAAAATTGCATGAGGGTTATATTTGGGGAGGTAGTAATTTTATATGTAGTAACTATGCATCAACAGGATCTACTGAATATGTTTCTTGAGGCAAGTTTTAACTCTTCAAGTGTAACTCAAGTAGTAACTTACAAAATCATGTTCCTGTCTCCTCTGTTAAGGTTTATGCGATTGCTCTTTTCAAATAAATGATCAATAAAAGTGACCATTGTGTACAAATATCTGATTACTCTAGATATGGTAGAGATAGTTTTATCATATGTAACAATTTTTCCATTGAAAGTTATTTGCTCGCTGAAATTTTGAGTCGATGTATAGTCTATGTAATTGGACATTAGCCATTGGTACTTCCTAAATGCTAAATCAAACACACTGGGTTGAAGAATTATCACCTTTTTTTCTTTGGTGAAGGCTGGAATTGCATTGATTCATGCAGAAAAGTGAAGAGCAATTAAACTGAAATAACATTTTATTGTTTGCCTCACGCTAATTGATATCTACAATGACTTATTAGTGCCAGAAAAAAAATGTTGTCAAATACATTCTGGTTTGAAAAGTGAGAAGAAAAATCATAAAATTACAGGTCTGGAGGAAGATGGTAGATGATCAACTGGGGATTAACAAGCTCTCGCGTAGAAACCAGGTTTTGGTTTCTAGTGAAAAGTCCAAGTCAAGAGAGTCACACTGAGTGTGTCATCATAGTACATAGAGTTTTTACAGAGATGAAATATCCAAGTGCTCATATCCAGATTTGAGTGGTTGCAGTGTGGTGGTGGTGGCAGCTCCTACAACTGCCAAAATATCAACAGAGAGAGCCCAGGAAAAAGGCACCAAAAGGACTGTAGGAGAAGATTCTTCTCACCTCCATCAAGAACCAACAAGGAGTGGAAATCTTCATCCTACTAACCACAGACAGTAACAGATTGAGGACAACTCTGAAACCAAGGGAAAGGTGTGTGTACCGCCATGACTTCCTAACTCCTCACTGAGGGGTGGAAAATTCGACTTTCACCTATCAATAGAGAAAATCTCAATCTTTGACACTGACCGGACTAGCCCGCACAGAACTCAGCCTTTGGAAGAAGACAATAGGAGCCATTAAACAGATCAAAACCTGTTGGGCCACAGCACCACTTCTGGGTGTTTTAGTGGTTTCCTGGAGATGAGAGTCTCATGGACTTTGCTTCTCTGGTCCTCATATTTCAGACTCCTAATTAGCCAGGATGACAGGCATGAGCACTAGCACCTGGCTCAATTTTACTCTCCTTTAACCCTTTTGTACTGTATTTTCTACACTCCTAAATGCCCAAGGAAGAACCAGATAAAACTGGGCTAGTTTATTTTATTCTAGGATGGCTACGACAGTCTCTCGTTTCACTCTGCCTGTTTGCCTCTGTCTCTGTCTCTCTCTTTCCTCTCTCTTTCTCTGTCTCTGCCTTTCTCTCTCCTTTGCCTTTGAGTTGCATAGGGTCTGCTATTTCTGCCCTGGACCACAGCCTGAGAGCCCAGTCCTCTGCCTGTGTAGCCAGGATTCCAGGCACCTTCAACCACACCCACTTTAATTTCTTGAGATATGCTCTCATTAACTTGTAAACATTTTTTTTTCACCCAGGCTGGCCTCACACTGTGATCCTCCTAACCTCTAACCTCTAGGGTAGGTGGCCATTATCTTCTTTGAATGCTATTGTCCTTAAGCCAGCTAGGTTAGGGATCGTTTGCCTGCCTGTCCACGACCCGGGAAGAGTACCAGGGGTGAACTCTTGGCCTAGAAAGGCATAGGCCTGGAGTGGCAGTTGTTTAAGGTTGGATGGCTGATGGTATTGCTCCTCTCCCCAGTGCTGAAATGGTGAAGAGCTGCCGGTGTCTGCAGATTGACTGCTGGGATGGAGCCCAGAATGAGCCCATTGTCTACCACAGCTACACGATGATCAGCAAGCGGCTCTTCAAGACCATGATCCAGGCCATCAACAAGTATGACTTCATGGTAGGTGACCTGGAATGGTGGTGAACTTTAGCATGGTGGACAGAACTTGAACTGATCCACTCGAATAGCAAGAAAAAGCAATCAGGGATGATGGTGGTGGTGGTGGTGGTGGTTGTGGTGGTGGTGGTCGTGATGTATTTTTTTTTTGCCAGTCCTTTGTGTTGAACTCAGGGCCTGGGCGCTGTCCCTGAGCTTTTCAGCTCAAGGCTGGCACGCTACCACTTGAGCCACTGTGCCATGTCCAGTTTTCTGCTGATTCATGGGAGATCAGAGTCTCACGGACTTTCTTGCCTATCCTGGCTTTGAATCATGATCCTCAGATCTTGGCCTCCTGAGGAACTGGATGACAGAGGTGAGCCATTGGCACCAGACTCTTATCTGTCTATCATCTGTCTGTCTGTCTGTCTGTCTGCCCGTCCATATGTCTTATTAACAGATTTATATTATTTCTTTATATGTACAGGACATAATGTAATGAGCCAAGAATTCACTGATAGGGCTTCAGATTTTTTTTGACTTTCAGTGAAAATAGGACTACTTTTTCCTAATGCACAGCTTAAATCAGACCCTGTTTTACACACATACACACACATGGTCCACATTAAAGAATAGTTATGTGGCCAAGGTAGTGAGAGTCAGAAGTGTTGTTAAGATGCAATGCTTGCTGGGAGCCAGTGGCTCACGCCTGTCATCCCAACTACTCAGGAGACTGAGATCTAGAGGATTGTCATTCAAAGCCAGCCCAGGCAGGAAAGTCTGAGACTCTGATCTCCAATGAATCACCTGAAAACCACAAGTAGAGCTGTGGCTCAACTGGTAGAGCATCAGCCTTGAGTAAAAGAGCTCAGGGACAACACCCAGGCCCTGAGTTCAAGTTCCATGACCGACAAATAAGTAAGTAAATAGATAAATAAAATGCTTCTATGAATTAGATGGAAATTACTTTAAAATTCAGATAATGAGCTGATTGGTTATTTCCTCGTAGACATCCAATTATCCAGTGGTGCTGTTGCCAGAAAATCACTGCTCCCCTAATCAGCAAGAAATATTGGCCAACCTTTTGCAGAATACACTTGGGGGCACACTACTTTCTGACATGCTGGATGAATTCCCAGACTCCCTGCCATCTCCTTAGATAGTTGATCTGTGGTTTGAAAGGTTCAGAGACAGAGCGGGAGAGAGAGACACACAAAGAGAGAGAGAGAGAGAGAGAGAGAGAGAAAGGTAGGGGAGAGAGAGAGAGGGAGGTAAAGGGGGAGAGAGAAACCACAAATACATCTCTATAATGGAAGTCTAAGACACAAGGGTAAAGACCAATGCAAGGACCTGGGAAGGTGACTCAGTGGTAGAGTGCTCACCTGCAAGCACATGAAGCCCTTGGTTTGATTCCTCAGTACCATAGGCACAGAAAAAGCCAGAAATGGAGCTATGACTCAAGTGGTAGACCACCGACCTTGAAAAAAAGAAATGTCCAGGCCCAGACCCTGAGTTCAAGAACCAGGACTGGCAAAAAAAAAAGAAAAAAGAAAAAGAAAAAGAGACAAATGCTTAGCATTTATTGATTGATTATTTAGGTATTATCTGGAAGCAGGCATTTTAGAGGTGTTTGAATTCACTGGTCACGTTTGCTCACTTGTGTAGAAGTTAGAGCCAATTTATAAACATGGACAGGTGCACACATACACACACATGTTCACTGAAATGTAGGTGTAAGTCCTTCCAACAACTAACTTACAGTTGATCAAAGATGAACACCAGGAAGGTGGGTTGTGTATACCTAGGGGTGG